>NC_085857.1:8967200-9009700 GCF_034702125.1 Engraulis encrasicolus | reverse complement strand
CATACGGTCAGTGGTGGTTTACCCATTTTGGGGGCCCAAGGCATTAACCATGGCATTAATTTAATAGGCATTAATCTAGCATTAACCATGGCGTGGTTAACTGTTGGGGGCCCCTCCAGAGGGCATTTTTCATGGGGCCCTTGGCAGCTGCTCATACAGTACATACATATGGTCAGTGGTGGTTTACCCATTTTGGTGGCCCTAGGCAAAACTAAGACATGGTGCCCTTTTCCTAGCATTAAAGTGATACTGTCCCATTTTTGGAAATAAGCTTATTTTACACCTACCCTAGAGTTAAATAATTGGGTTTTACCATTCTCCTATACTTTCAACCGTTCTCTGGGTACGACAGTGCAAATTTTAACTCCAAGCTTGCAGTTAACATTGAGTCCTATGAGACCAGTTAGCCGCAAGCTGGTCTCATAGGACTCAATGTTAACTGCTAGCATGGAGGTAAAATTTGCACTGCCATACTCAGAGAACGGTTGAAAGTATAGGAGAAAGGTAAAACTCAACTATTTAACTCAAGGGGAGGTTTAATATTAGCTTATTTCCAAAAATGGGACAGTATCGCTTTAACCATGGCGTGGTTGTCTATTGGGGGCGCCCTACAGAGGGCATTTTTTGATGGGGCCCTTGGCAGCTACCTAGTCTGCTTATTGGTCAAGCCGGCTCTGCATACGGTACATCAACATGCTGTGTCTTTCACATCAAGCCTCCGTCCGCAGCAGGTATTAGCGTACATTCCATACAGGTAGGCCTATTAGCATACAGTAGGCCTACATTTCTCAAAAGCCATTGGATGAATAATTCATTGTTTCCCATATTGCAGGAGGAGAGAGACGTCATGTGTCTGTAGAGAGCCCTCCTGTGCAAGGCTCCTATGTACATACATACGGTACGCTACATCAACATGCTGGGTCTTTCACACCAGGCCACTGCCTCCACAGCAGGTATTAGCATAGCAGTACATCCCATTTCTCAAAAGCCATTGGATGAATAATTCATTCTTTCCCATATTGCAGGAGGAGACATCATGGGTGCATTCCAATATGCCGACTTGCGTCCTCCACTTGTGCTTGTGGCCTCGTACCAGGAAGTAATATGTCGTGATGACATCACTATAAAATTTAGATTTTGCGAGATATTGAAATACAATGCTGTTTTCAGTCATTTTTGTCATTTGCAAACTGGATGGTGAATGAAGAATAGTTCCCAAAAATGACTCAGGGCGTCAGCAACATGCGAGGCCACAAGCACAAGTGGAGGACGGAAGTCTGCATATTGGAATGCACCCCATGTGTCTACTCCTCTTCCTTCATCATGACTCCTCTTCCTTCTGTTAATGGTGCCATTACCGAGAGCAGACAACCCCCTGCAGCAGTAGGCTAGCATGGCGTGGCGGCGGGGGAAGGAAGGAAGTTGAGGCTGAAAATCAGGGAATTGTGGGCCGGCGGTAAATGTGGGGCCCGTCCTGCTGACCTGATCATCATTCAGAATGATTGAATGCGACGTTGGCATTAGCGCAGGGGTACTCAACTGGCGGACCCAGGTCCGGATGCGGACCCAAACGCAATGTCATCCGGACCAAGACAAAATCCATCTGTATTTAATATGTATAAAGTATACATTAGATTTCGCTGCCATGCGATCTATAGGTGTATTTCTGCGAAGTCAGTCTCATGACAAATAAAAGTATCATCACTATGACAACTCAGTGAGTGAGCAAGAGGCCAGTGCGGCCAGCAAGTGAGGCTATTTTCTGCATCGGTCCGTAGCAACGTTTTTGGACCCTGGAAACATACGAAATTTGGCGAGTGGACCTTTTCAGTTTCTAGTTGAGCACCCCTGCATTAGCGGATGTCTTCAATGGGCATTAGCGGATGTCTTCAATGGGCATTAGCGGATGTCTTTAATGTGGGAAACCTGCCATTCTATTTCATGGGCATAGCATGGCGCGGAAATGTTTCCAAAATGGAGCCATTTGTTTTCCCCGACAGCCCGGCGGCGACAACGGCTCCGTCTGTCAGACGGAAGAGAACCTAAGCTTCCGGCTGGGGAGATGAGATGTCTGTCTGGGGATGATGAAAGAGTGCTGCAGAAGAGGGTAAGCTGTGTGTGTCTCTGCGTCTCCTCTGCTCTGCACGTGCGGGTGCCTTCACGTGGTGCCCTCTCACTGCAGGGAAACACACACTGTCTGACCGGAATTACTTTAACCGTGTCAGTGGAACAGCATCAAGACGTTTCAGCTGATGGTACTTAAGCACAACTCTGTAACCAGTTTGGATCTGTGAAACCGCATTTTCACATTTTTAGCAATTCTATGCATGTAACAAAAATCCTTGCATAATTGTGAACACATGGCGCTGGACTGTAAACTTTGACCATTAGTACCCACAGTAGACTTCAATTGTCATAGGTCGTACAAGCTATAGTAAAAGTAGCCCAGTATACTGTATATCTACATGAAAAAGTATGCAATGGAAATGCAATTCAAATCAGGCCGCAACCTTCACGTGGTGTCCTCTCACTGCAGGAAAACAGAGACTGTCTGACCGGAATTACTATAACCGTGTCAGTGGAACATCGAAGTTTTCAGTTAGTGCGTTTATATGCAGTTCAGTATCCCGAATATGAGGCATATCCCGGCTATGATCATATTCGGGATATAAGGTATTTATATGAGCTCAGAGCTTTACACGTATCCCATCCCAGTTATATAGGCTACAGTAGCCTAGATCTACATGACAAAGCAGTAATAAGTGCAGGTGCCATCCATTGACATAGAAATTGTATGGTAATGTGCTGTACTCATACCAGTCCCTGCATTGTTTACATGAAAAGAAAAGAACAAGAAAGAAGAAAAAACTGAGTGCGATCCATTTCCTAACAACTTGATTACTTCAGAGACGCACCAACAAGACGGAAGCAGTGTTGCCAGATTGGGCTGTTTCCCACCCAATTGGGCTGCTTAGGATGGCTGTGTGCAGATAAAAATGGCATTTAGCAACAACAACAAAAACTCGCCCAATTTTTGCCATAGAAATCAATAGAATTGGGTGGTATTTTGTGCTTCTAGGCGGGTTTTGAGCATTTTTTGGGCTGGAAATCATCAGCCTCATCTGGCAACCCTGGACGGAAGAGCGCGGTGTGTGGAAGAGAACCAATGTACTGTACATGAAAATCAGGAATAATAATCCGGGGGGTCCGATCCATCAAGTTCTAGAGCACACGCTTTCTCTGGATGCGCTGCAGCCGCCATGTTTTGCGACGTGCCCCTCTGGCAATGGAAATGCAATTCAGATTCGGGCCGCAATCTTCCTCCTCCGTCCTAAACACCACCTACTCTACCAACTGTGACCTCAGTCTTTGGCACGAGACCCCCATTTCCCTGACAATGTAATGTTCTTGTGAGCGAGAGTTGAGTGTGTGTGTGTGTGTGTGTGTGTGTGTGTTTGCAATTCCAGCCTTTCGGCCTCTCAACCAGAATGACCATCTGTCTCTCCTTGTCAAGAGCCATCCCTTCCCTTTTCTTCTCACTCTGCCTGGCGTGCAGCATGGGCAGCGACTGAAGCTGCATTGCCTTCCTTCCCTAGAAGGCTTTTTGATTTCCCCAGTGGATTCACAGTTCGAGGGCCCGGGGTAGCGCAGAAACTTTCTTTGATCTTTCCAAATGTTGGGACACCAGAACATTTCTACCCCCACACACAGTTCATTTCAGTGTTAAAGGGACACTGTGTGAGATTTCTAGTTGTTTATTTCCAGAATTCAGGCTGCCTATTCAGAAAAGTTACCTTTTCCACGAATACTTACCACCTCCATCAAATTCTAAACATTCACTATGACCGGAAAAATTGAACTCGTCATACATGAAAAGAGGAATCTTCTCCATTGTCCGCCATTTGAATTTCCAGAAATAGACATTATTAGCTGCAAAATTGCTATACTTTGGCCATACTAGTAAATATTAGTTTATTATTTAGTAAAGATTAAATTTGGCAATAGGCCGCACAGCTTCAATGAGCAGCATGGTTGCAATAATTACTCTGGCCACCATACAGTGCACCTTACGTAATGCAACACTTGATAAGAGTCAGTAACCCTCTTGTAGTAGTTCCTACTCTCTAGGTTTTGAATTAGTTTGCATTGCAAACTTTACTGTCTACTCTACTGTTTTTGCCTGCCTTAGCCTTTTATGCTCTTGTGAACATCGCGTCATCACTGAAGCCAGTCATACTCATGAAATACTGCATGGGTATGTCAAACTGATGACGCCACCAGCACCACTGTGTCTTCACTGAAGACAGCCACACACGTGAAGTAAGGGTAACATGGCTATCTGGCATAGCGGGCATTTCCCGGTGGGCCCTGCACCCTTTTTTCAGAAATGTGGTGGTGGTGGCATTGACCTGAGGCAGCAAGCAAACTGCAGCCGTTAACACCCAGAATGCACTCTGATGAGGACGCCCAAACAGGAGAAACACAGTGAGGCAGTTAACAGGAATATGAAAAACACTGTTGCTTTGGAGTTGGAGTACAGAAAATGTTATGTACCACTTGTATGCTTATATGCACACTTTGAAATTGAATGGAGGTGCTGTCGCACACTGTTGCCATCATGGTCAGTGGCCCGTGGGACAGTTACGAGCATTAAATGAAAAGAGAAACATAACAGTCGAATAAAAAGTAAAACATTGTGAACAAGGAATATAACATTTTCTACATGGCCACATGCTTGTCTTTCAACTCTTAAAAGTGTACTGTAATATGTTTTTAGCAGTTTCCTTACAGAATTCATGAAGTGGGCTGCATGCCCATGGGGACCTA
Organism: Engraulis encrasicolus; assembly: GCF_034702125.1. NCBI lineage: Eukaryota > Metazoa > Chordata > Actinopteri > Clupeiformes > Engraulidae > Engraulis > Engraulis encrasicolus. The sequence goes on along the minus strand of NC_085857.1, from coordinate 9,004,873 downwards.
GCCTGATTATCATCGACTTTCAAATCTCTTCCAGACTTGGTCTGACCAAGAGCATAACTATTAACATTTCCCAAACAGCATCGTTGACCCGCCTCTGGCTGCTACTGTGAGTGGGCTTCCCGACAAAGTGGGAGGAGTTCCCGATTTTTCCAGAGCTCGGAAACGATATTTGTATTGCTCCTGGCCTGACTAGAAGCAAGGCCGAAGGTGTTGCGTCACTAGGAGGGCGTGGCCTTGCTAATGGAGAACCAAGTTCAAAACCAGCCTGGTCTGGTTCATTTCCCAATCTTACCCCATCTCTTTCTCCTGGTCATTTCCAGTCTACGCTCACACGGTCAACCAAATAACTTAATGAAAGAATGATATCATAAATAAGGAATATAAAAGCATAAAATCCCATTAGAAAGATATCAATGATCACAAGCTTGTTTCACAACTCTGAAAAAAAACATCTCCCAAGCCTCCCATGAGCATTGCAGCATCATGTCATCAATAGCGCTTCTCTCTTCCCTCAGAAGTTTCTTGATCTGATATGGGTGAGTATTATTCTCCAATCCCATTCGCCATCTCTGGGCCGCATATCATAAAAACGCCCACACGGCCAGCACCAACATCTAGAATTACAATTACACATTGACCTATATTCTCTCTCTCATTCGCTCTTTCTCTCTCTCTCTCTCTCTGTCTCTATCTCTGTCTCTGTCTCTGTCTCTGTCTCTGTCTCTGTCTCTCTCTCTCTCTCTCTCCATGTCTGTTTTTGGGGTTAGAAAAAAGACAAAATAGAAAGAAACAAACTCAGTCAGGTCAAGATTCTCCTTTTTTTAAAAACTTTGTACGCTGATCCAAACACACAAAGACGTCTACATTCGCCATGCGTATGCATTCGTATGAAATGCACTGAGCTGACTCTGTTTTTTTCCTGAATTGAATTGACTCACCACTTCAAAAGATTGCCAATACAGTACAGAAAAAAGCTGCGATGTCTCCAGGCTCTGCTCCAAATGTCACATCATGTCAGGCACGGTGTGTCATGTAGCAGGCTGCCATCATGCAAAGGCGGAATCATTTCACGCTAGTGCACTCCATGTTGAGGTGTGACGAGTGACGACTTAACTATATATATATTAGGGGTGGGCATAGATTATTTTTTTTAATCTAGATTAATCTCACTGTAATTATGAAATTAATCTAGATTAATCTAGATTAATCTATATCAAAATGGCTCATTCAGAATAGGCACGCTAGTGAAATAATCCCGGAAAAAACCTTGGGGTTTCTTAAAATAGATCGCGCATTAGACCAAAGATCATCTTTTTTTCCAAAATGCATCTCATCTTCAAAAAATGGTCATGTTGATACTTGGTTTTAAAGCATATGCACAAGCACAAGCACAAGCATGAAGCATAAGATAGGCCTAGAAATTTGAAAATGAACAGCGCTATAAGTTGTAGAGGCAAATAGAGATAAATCTATCAAACATTACATTTATACAAAATTATTTATTATTTAAAATACTTATATTTATCATTACTATTTAAACAAAATTACCTCAACGATTCAGCATTTCTAATGGAGAGAGAGAGAGAGAGAGAGAGAGAGAGAGAGAGAGAGAATCTGCCACTGACTGTAAAAAAAGAGCAGCGGCTCCTTTAAGAGAAGGAGGAGCTCTGCGCGCAGTAGGCGCAGCAGCCCTCAGCAGAGCCAGCCAACTGGCTATCTAGAACCTACAGCACTGGCACACGGCGATTTGGGCAAAACCGGCCAGTTGTTCTCAGAGTTTTAGAATGCCAGAGGAGTTACAACTCGAAATGAATTCAGTTTGCAAAAAAAAAAAATCAAGCGCGACAACCGCGAGGATTACCTATTACCTACCGTTTGACATGAGAATATCTCACTGAGTCGCAAATGTGCGCGATTACAACACAAACATTCAGCGAGAGTAGATATTGACAGTTTCAGTTTGACAATCTTCAAAATGCATATCACACGGAATGTTTTACAATTATGGCACAGGCAAGATTTCTGGAAGTTGTTTAGGCTATGTGTTCCATGCAATGCGTGAGGAAATGTAGGCTATGTCGGGCTGGTAGCCTACTCACACACAATAGCCTAATGTCTCTTTGTGCTTCACCTCAAACAATGTCTCTTTAGTCTACCACTTATGAAAAAGCACTCAAACAACACCTACCACGGCAGAGGGATTAATGTTTCCAGCATGCAAACATGTCATATTTAGTAGGTCTGCTGAAGCAACAGGTGGCGAGGAGAAACGACTGGAGCGCAAACGCTATGGTGACGTGCATACCCAAACTCCAAACCTATATTTTGAGAATAGATTAACGTGCGATATTTTCTTTATCGCGCGACAAGACTCTCACATTATCGCAGCACGTTAACGCCGATAACGGCCCACCACTAATATATATATATATATAATATATATATTTAATTATATATATATATATTTCCAGTCTTTTTATGGCTTTAATTTTACGACAGGACAGTGAGAGTGACAGGAAACAAGTGGGGATAGAGAGATGGGTAAAGACTGGCACAGTACCCGGGCTAGAATCGAACCCTGGTCGCCAGCATAGCAACCCAGTGCCCTCCCATTAGAGTCACGGTAGGGCCACGAATATGCATGTTAAGTCGTGTGAAAGTACTGGTCACATAGTTGCGGTTGCTAAACACGAAAATGCTCTGCTGTGCCCTGAACAAAATCATCCCTAACCTTCACCTGTCGGTAAAGCAATGTTTCTGCTGCTTTACTTTTGCCAATAACAGTGAAACAAGCGAGGGAAACGGTGAAACCCTGCCCAGACCAAACACTAACCCTGACACAGGGTGTTGTGGACGGAGCACGCATTAACATGAAAAGTCATGATGCACAAACTCGATAGACGGTTCAAGTCGGCGTGTTATCTTAACCCTGTTGGTATGATGCCATGTTGCGGGCCATGCAGACAGACCGGGATTTCATTGGCATTTTGTGCATCTGCCGTCCCTAATCCCTAACCGGGCGGTGTGTGTGTGTGTGTGTGTGTGTGTGTGTGTGTGTGTGTGTGTGTTGGGGGGGTGGGCTGAGTGAATACAAGCCTTCTGTTGGAAACCGACAGCAGGGTCTGCGTTCAAGCAAAGACAAAACTCCAACAACAACTACAGAACGGATCCCACCGCAGGCCAGCTTTTGGCCAACAAAAGGTTTTTTTTTTACGCTGTTATCGATTATTTTTCTGCCTGCCAACCTTTTCTCTCTACCTCTTGTTCTTTGTTCTCTAAGCAGCCAAACGATCCAGACAGGACAGGACACAACAACCGAATACGAACAGAGGTGGCACGCAGCTGTTTTGAGAACCTGGCATGCAGGGCTGACAGAGGTGGCACGCAGCTGTTTTGAGAACCTGCCATGCAGGGCTGACAGAGGTGGCACGCAGCTGTTTTGAGAACCTGCCATGCAGGGCTGACAGAGCTCACATGCTTTAGATCGTGAAGCATCTGTAGATTATCATGTCAACATAGACCACAGTAAATAGTGACAAAAAACTTTAAAAAAATTCTAATTTTTGTCCAGTAGGGAAAAGGGGCAGGTGCCGGGGCAGGACCATTTAGAGGGGGGGGGGGGGGGGGGGGGGGGGGGGGGGGGGGGGGGGGGGGGGGGGGGGGGGGGGGGGGGGGGGGGGGGGGGGGGTGGGGGGGGGGCATTTAGAGGGGGGGGGGGCAGGGCCATTTAGAGGGGGGGGGGGCGCATTTAGAGGGGGCCAGGACGATTTAGAGGGGGCCAGGGCCATTTAAAGGGGGGGGGGGCATTTAGAGGGGGCCAGGACGATTTAGAGGGGGGGGGGGCATTTAGAGGGGGGGCAGGGCCATTTAGAGGGGGCAGGGCATTTAGAGGGGGGCAGGGCCATTTAGAGGGGGGCCAGGACCATTTAGAGGGGGCAGGGCCATTTAGAGGGGGGCAGGGCCATTTAGAGGGGGGCCAGGACCATTTAGAGGGGGGGGGGGCATTTAGAGGGGGGCAGGGCCATTTAGAGGGGGCCAGGGCCATTTAGGGGGGGGGGGGGGGTGGGGGCATTTAGAGGGGGGGTGGCAGGGCCATTTAGAGGGGGGCCAGGACCATTTAGAGGGGGCCAGGGCCATTTACAGGGGGGGGGGGGGGGGGGGGGGGGGGGCATTTAGAGGGGGCAGGGCCATTTAGAGGGGGGCCAGGACCATTTAGAGGGGGGGGGCATTTAGAGGGGGGGGGGGGGGGGCATTTAGAGGGGGGGGGCATTTAGAGGGGGGCCAGGACCATTTAGAGGGGGCAGGGCCATTTAGAGGGGGGCCAGGACCATTTAGAGGGGGGGCAGGGGCAGGGGCATTTAGAGGGGGGGGGCATTTAGAGGGGGGGGGGCATTTTAGAGGGGGGGGGGGGGCATTTAGAGGGGGCAGGGCCATGTTTGGGTCCCAGTCCTGCCCATTTGTTCCTCATCTCCATGGCACGGAAAAGATCTGGCCAGGACAACAACGTGATGCAAAACTGAAGTGGCACACACACACAGCTCTCATTTTTAGACACAGCAAGCCAACCTGAACCGCAGGCTGCCCATCGCGCCGTGCAATACAAGCCTCGTCCCTCGTCCCTCCCATGCTGCTTAAACTCCCCGTCCGTGAGGACGACCCCTATGGCTGTCACGAAAAACACAGAGGGAGGACAGGGCCAGGCCACTATTTATAAACCCATTATTTCACCCACAGCCTAATGAGGCTTGTTTTTGAACAACGCACCTTTAAATAGCCTATAGAGGGGGTCATGGTCGCCACGCCATCAGGCCACAGGAGAGACCTTTTATACTTTTATAGTGTAGCATCATTTCTCGCTCCGATGACTGACCTCAGACCACAGACTCCCACCGCAGGGGTGGTATGGGGACTCATGAAGACATATAGAATACGGTAAAGGGCCACTGTCTGATATTTTTAGTTGTTTATTTCCAGAATTCATGCTGCCCATTCACTAATGTTAAATTTTTCATGAATACTTACCACCACCATCAAATTCTAAGTCTTCATTATAACTGGAAAAACTGCACTTTTCATACATGAAAAGAGGGATCTTCTCCATGGTCCGCCATTTTGAATTTCCAAAAATAGCCATTTTTTTACGTAAACTTTCATGTAAAGATCATATTTGGCAATAGGCAGTCCAGTTTCAATGAGCAGCATAGTTGCAGTACCTTTTTGGACCATTTCTTGCACAGTGTCCCTTTAAATAACCTATACAACGGGTCATGCTGCTCGCCATCAGGCCACAGGAGAGACCTTTTATACTTTTATAGTCTAGCATCATTTCTCGCTCTGATGACTGACCTCAGACCACAGACTCCCATCGCAGGGGAGGACTCATTAAGACATATAGAATACGTTAAAGCGATAAAAATAGGTTCCCATTGTCATGAGTAGGGGAGGGGGAAGACCATTAATCATGCCTGAGGTAGTCCGCACGTGCACGTCCGAGTATAATATGGCCACATTTAGGTGTGGGTATTGTGTTGTGTGTATGTTATGCTGTTGTATTGCTCACGCTACCCTTGACTTGTCAGTACCCGGTGATGCCACATTTTTCGGCTCAGCCGTTTCCGAGATATGAGCTACTGTATTCTAACAGTGGCAGCGTTTGTTTACATTTAAAAAAAAAAAAAAACATAGGCCTACTCCAAATATTTTCCCAAAAGGTACCGCTGTTTGCTAGTTGTCTGCTGATGTTGCATAACCTTTTGGATGTTTTTGGGAATAAATGAAAATGTTTTTTTGAAATGTAAATAAACCGCTGCCCCCATTACAATGACCAGGAAGAAGAAAAAAAAACCCAGGGTAGTGTGAGCATTACAACTGCATGTTGAAATTGACTTAAGTTATCCTTTAAGTGAGTATGCATAGACATTACTGTGTATGTGTATTCTGCACAACTCTCACCATGGACAGTTCTAAATGGATGTCGTAGATGAGGTATTGGCCAAATTCAACAACGCAGGTTTCTGAGAGGTTTGCACACTTGCAATCCTTGTTTGTTCTATTCCATATCAGGCTTACGTTTAAACCATTGAAGTCTCCTTCAGACTTTCTACAAACATGAGACCAAGTGACTAACGCGCTAAGCCCCCCCCATTTCGGCTTGCATGCCCACCCACGGGGACCCCGGTTCGAGTCCGGCCGGGGTCATTTCCCAATCCTCCCCTGTCTCTCTGTCCCATTCGCTTCCTGTCACCATCTTCGACTGTCCTGTCAAATAAAGGCATAAAAGCCCCTAAAAATATTTTTAAATAATTTGTTTTATAAAAGACTGATGACTAAGAAAGGGGATGTGCACAATCACACAGGGATGTGCACAATCTTCCTTCTTTACAAAATTCAACAAAGTGGCTCCAGCCCTGCCGTGGCCAACTGGTAGGGCACTCTTCTACCATGCGGCTGACCCGGGTTCAACTCCCGAACCGGGTCCTTTGCCGGCCCTTCTCCGTCTCTCTCTACCCACTTGCTTCCTGTCACCACCTTCACTGTCCTATCAAAAAGTCAAAGTCAAAAAGACCAAAAAATAACATCTTTAAAAAAACAACAAAGCATCTCCACTGCACTGGCCCCTCACTATCCTCCTACTGCTCGCAGCGCAGGCGTCGGGCGTAGAGGCGAGCTAGCCAGCGAGCGTGCGGTGGAGGAGTTTTATGTGGGTTATAATGCAGATTGTTCGATGACTGCACTGCACTGCACTGCACTGGGCTTCAACGTGACTTGCGAGGCACATTGTACTGTGTCCTCCTCATCAAAGCATTAGCGTATACATATATACTGGACCGTCACGTCACAGAGGACAATGACTAAAGGGAAATTTGCAGCGGACGCATTTGCGCATTGACGCACTTACAATAATAACACAGGCAGGAGATGGTCCTTATTTTCTTTCTTTTTTTCTTCTTTTTCTCTTTCTATCTCTCGTTCTTTTTCTCTGCACACTGCCCCATAAAAATAACACAGGAGATGGACCATATTTTCTTTTTTCTTTTTTGTCCTTTTTCTCTTTCTATCTCTCGTTCTTTTTCTCTGCACACTGCCGGTGCAAATCTGAAGTGATTTGCTTTTCAGAACGCATGAGAGTCTACGACCTCGGCGAGTGGCCTTAAGGCACGAACTTCCAAATTTTGGAGCACAGACGGGCACGCAAAAAAAGACACGCTCATAGAGGCACACACACACACACACACACACACACACACACACACACACACACACACACACACACACACACACACACACACACACACACACACACACACACACACACACACACACACACACACACACACACACACACTTGCAGTCTGAACAGAACAGGAGAACCAGGTCAACACAGCTGAGTGGGTTTTTGCACGTGAGGGTGTGTGTGTATGTGTGTGAGCATGTGTGTGTGTGTGTGTGTGTGTGTGTGTGTGTGTGTGTGTGTGTGTGTGTGTGTGTGTATGTGTGTGAGCATGTGTGTGTGTGTGCGTATGTGTCTACACGATGCCTGTGAAAGCATGAGAGACTGTAAGATCAAAGAGACTTTGAGTGTGAGTGTGTGTGTGTGTGTGTTTGTGCGTGCGTGTGTCTTTCGACTTTGTTTCTGTATGTGTGTGTGCATGTATGTCTGTTGGGTGGTACAGAAAGAAAGCATCTTCACCACACAAAACATTCATGGATAAATAATGCCAAGGGATGCGTGTCTTGTTTGATAACGTTATTTACCGAGTGCCCTCCTGTCCTGTGTACCGCAGCCTTGTGAGCTCCGATTCTCTCGACTGGCTGTTTACTCAACTGGGTTATCCTGGAGTGGCCGCCCGCCCGCCCTGCAAGACAAATAAGATAATATCAGGTGTAATTGACAGGCAAATTATCCCCGATGGATGATGGCTCATGAGGGCGGATGATTCAGACAGGCGTGAGGTGAATGAGGTGTGTGTGAGGGGGATGATGGAGTGAATCATAACGTGGTGTATATGTAATCATCAGGTGTGCGCCTGCACTGACCTCCGAGTGAGAACACGCTACTCTTTTTTTAGCAGAGTACAGTGCAGGGAAGCCGACAACAAAAGGGGTCACTTGTCCCGGGCCCAGGGAGAGTAGGGGCCCAGAATTGGATCCTCATTACATTGTATTAATTGGGTTTGGAGGGGCACTTTCAGAAGTCTTTGTCCCGGGCCCATGCAAAGCTGTCAGCGGCCCTGAGTACACTGTCCACCCACCCACAGAACACAACAGAACACACCTACCGACGTAAAAAGCCTCGTTTTTTTTTTTCATTTTGTGTGGGTTTATCATCACCATCACCATCACCTTTACATGATTTTCATTCGTATCTGTATTGTGAGTCACGTTTACTTACTTTGGCTACCACGACACATGAATAAAGTCCCTGAATTTAGTCCCTGCTCTACTTTATGTTAAAGTGATACTGTCCCATTTTTGGAAATGAGCTCATATTACACCTCCCCTTGAGTTAAATAATTGAGTTTCATCTTTCTCCTGTACTTTCGACCGTTCTCTGAGTATGGCAGTGCAAATTTTATCTCCAAGCTAGCAGTTAACATTGAGTCCTATGAGACCAGCTGTCGGCTAACTGGTCTCATAGGACTCAATGTTAACTGCTAGCATGGACGTAAAATTTGTACTGCCATACTCAGAGAACGGTTGAACGTACAGGAGAAAGGTAAAACTCAATAATTTAACTCAAGGAAGGGTGTAAAATAAGCTTATTTCCAAAATTGGGACAGTTTCACTTTAAGTTCTCCATGTATTTAATAGGTTATCTTTGAATCAGAGGAAAGGGGGGCGCACCTTGCATCAAAATGTTTTCTTTATTTTTTGTGCACAGACGCGTTTCACCAGCGAGAAGCGAGAAGCCTGGTATATTTTTCATTTGAACACCTGCATACCAAATGGGATGAATGAGGAATTGTCTCTTACCTGTTTTCTGTGAATTTGGACCAAGTTGGATTATTGTACATATGTATATTTTTCGGATTGTTTATGAAATGTTTTTTTCCAATGAATTGTTTGTGATGCATGGACTAATGGAGTAATTCGATGTTCCATGTCATTGGCTGTAGATAATGGGGTGTGGTAATGGGTGTGGGTATTTTAAGTGTGGTTACGCATTAAGTGCATTCGATTTCTCATCAATGCATGCATGCGCATGTAGACAGCAATGCACTCTGGATGAAAATACTGCATGACGGTTAGATTTCCTGTCAAACTTCGAAATTTCGTCGATGTTGCGTTGACGAGGTGACATGTCACATGGTGTCAAATTATCGCGGGATGAATGCGGCTGCAGTCAGATCTTGCAACCTCTGCAGTTGCTTATCCCCTTCAACGCTCGTCTGCAGACTGCCTCCGAGGTCACGCGCCCATGAACTGGTTGGTCAACAACTCACTCACGTGTGTATATGGGTCTTGTCTCACACCTCTACACAAGTTTGCGCAGGTCCCCACTTCAGCTCCTCCTCACTGCCTGTCCCCCCACTCCTCACACGTGGTGTGTTAGTAGAGCAAATCGGTGCGAGCTCATCGTCTCGTTCATATTTGTGGCCGACTGTAAATGCGCTGTATTTAATAACACCCACATCGTGACAACAAGTTCTCGCTCACGTGCCTTTCGCAACGTCGACGCTCGCAACAAAGTCGTATGCGCCTATTGTTTCACTGTTGCACACTGAGGATGGCACACGCCGAAACGCGTCTGTGCACAAAAAAATAAAGAAAAAATTTTGATGCAAGGTGCGCCCCCCTTTCCTTTAATTCTAAGTATTCATTTGGGACAGCACCCTTAAAAAGTTATCAAGAAACCTGAGTGAAGCCTACTACCTACTTGATTTTAATAGGTTATCCACATATTTTATCAGTGGAGGACAAAGTAAACGTTAAGAAAAAAAGAAACAGTTTCTTTAAAACACAGGTAACTTATCTGGGTAAAAAGTAGACCAATGTAGGTCTACTTGTCTTACAATAAGCTGATTCTTCACAGGTTGGATTGAGTGTGTGGTGGGTCCTTGTTAGGTTTTTATTGTTTTTCAGTCAGAAGACTGTCAATCTCAAATAGGTAGTTCCAATGGAGTTAAACAGCGTAACAGCTATGTAATATCATATGCTACTGTTGTAATTACACCAAAAAAGTAGGCCTACTTTTACTTTTACTTTGTCCACCACTGTATTTTATATACTTTTGTGCATGACCTAATTATTTTAAAGAGAAGTTACCACTGCTTGAACATGAGCACGCTCCCAATATGTACTACAGTGTACGTAATATCTCGTTTACAGCTGATTAAATGCTCATTTCAAATGTAGTTAAATGTAAGGCACGCTTAATCACGGTCCATGGTCATGCTACTCATTTAAAAACAAACAAAATTGCCATCAAATTGATGTGCAGAACATGCACACACAGTTGTTTAAAATCTAGTGCCCCAGGGAAATGCTACAAAATTATTCATTTCACTGTGCTGGATCAAAAACAAACCAAAAAGGACCTATGATAAAATCACATTATAGTCTATCTGTCAGTTTGCCTTTGTTGTTGCCCAGTTTTGATAGATAATTGAACATGTAGTATCATGTCAGAATCAATTAAAACACATATTACATTGGATCATGTTTAACCATTGCTAATTGACCAAAGTAGAGTATAAGTGAAAATAAGTGACCTGCCAGGCAGTGTATATAATGTTAAGACTGATGCAGGCATCGTGTAGTTAAATGTGCAGTGTGTAGGATGGTGGCCAGACTAGGTATTGCAACTATGCTGCTCATTGAAACTGTGCGGTCTATTTCCAAATTTGACCTTTTGTGAATATTTACTAAGTAATAAACTTACTTACTAGCAAGTTTGGCACCTAACTGGAATTTCAAAATGGCGCACATGGAGAAGATCCACTTTTTCATGTATGAAAAGTGCAATTTTCCCAGGCATAATGAATACTTAAAATTTGATGGTGGGGGTATTTGTGAAAAAGGTAACATTTGTGAAAGGGCAGCATGGATTCTGGAAATAAACTACTAAAAATATAACAAACTGCTCCTACGAAAATGACTCCAGGCTCTTCTATTAGCTGATGCCCCATTACCTCAAGGTTAACCTGGTTTACCACACAGTACAATTCCACGATACGAGTTGACTGACACTTGTTTAGGTAGTCCTCTCCGAGTCTTAAATCAACACAGGAAAATGTACTGTGTGTACTGAACAAGCTTTTTGGAATTTCCCCAAAGTTACAAAAAAAGTGTAAAAAGTCACCTGACCAAGGCTTGTGACCACAGTGCCCATCTCTTCAATGCCCACTGTGCCAACCCCCGCGATGCCCCCTTCCCGCGATGCCCCCTTCCCGCGATGCCCCCTTCCCGCGATGCCCCCTTCCCGCGATGCCCCCTTCCCGCGATGCCCCCTTCTTTCTGTCTTTCTTTCCGAGTATTCAGATGGGGTGGCAGCCCTGGAGGATACAGCACGTCCCCTGTCTTCTTCTAATGGGCCTGTTTACTTACGGAGGGCAAACACACACACACACACACACACACACACACACACACACACACACACACACACACACACACACACACACACACACACACACACACACACACACACACACACACACACACACACACACATACACACACACACACACAGAGCCTTGTCTATGCACTGCCTTGTCTATGCACACAAAAATATGCAGGCACACACATGTACGCACAAACTCACAGGAGTGTGCATGGCAAGCACACCCGCACACACAAATGAGCTGGGGAGTCACAGAAAAAAAGGGGTATTGCACACCAATAAAGTCTGCGAATCTTGAGGTTCTGGCTTCTTGTGCATACAAATGTTTAAAGGGACACTGTGCAGGAAATGGTCAAAAAAGGTACTGCATATGCTGCTCATTGAAACTGTGTCACCTATTGCCAAATTTGACCTTTTCATGAAAGTTAACTAAGTAATGAACTAACATTTTGTATTATGGCCCAAGTAGTCATTTTTGCAGCTAAAAATGGCTATTTTTGGAAATTCAAAATGGCGGACCATGGAGAAGATCCCCCTTTTCATGTATGAAAAGTGCAATTTTTCCAGTCATAATGAATACTTAGAATTTGATGGTGGCGGTAAATATTCATGAAAAAGGTAACATTAGTGAATGGGTAGCATGAATTCTGGAAATGAACAACTAAAAATCTCACACAGTGTCCCTTTAAAGAAAATAAAGAGAAAGCCGCATACTCTGCTCCATGTTTTTAATAAGTGACGTTTCGGCCGTCTGCCCTTCTTCAAACTGCTGGGGAGACATAACAGCAACAGACAACAGACAAGTAGCCTAAGCCAGTTTAAGACCAGTTAAAGTTAAAGACCAGTCTTATCCAAAAGCAATCTACAAACTTAAATTTGCACAGCTGACTTTTTAAATCTTAATTATTTTTATACAGTATATATAAGTTTCTTTGTTGATTTCTAAGCACCGTGAGCATCTGCACTTTATCAATTTTGTTGTACAATGACAATAAAGTTTCATTCATACATTCATTCATTCATTCATTCATTCATTCATGAAAGACATTTTAAAGTAGTCTATTTAATTATCGGATGTTCCTCCTTTCCCAAACAGAAATTCTGAAGTTCGAGTGTTTTTTTCCCCCACTTTGTCTTCTTCTAATGGGCTTGTTTGCTTACATGTACGGAGGGCAAACACACACAGACACTGTCAGACAGTCCTCCTCTGCCTTGTCTATGCACACAAAAGTATGCAGGCACACATACATGCAGGCACAAACTCATGCACGCACAAACTCTCACACACACACACACGCGCACACACACAAATGAGCTGGGGAGTCATAACAGCGATATAGAATGCTTGTCAGAGACATTTTACAAGGTCAGCGGTGGGATTTTTTCAATGATATCATGACATTTTGACAAAAAAGTAGGCTATTTAATTATCGGATGCTCCTCCTTTTCCAAACAGAAATTCTGAAGTTCAAGTGTTTTGTTGCCCCCACTTCAGGCGTTCCCAAATAGGCAAAAGCCTTCAGGTTGGAGAGCACCAACAGCACACTCACTCACTCACTATTGGCCCACAAACATCCACACCCTTATCAACAGCAGAAATTGGGTCAAGTGTTCATGTGACCAAACAACTGTAACATAGGCTACATAATGCTGGAAACACTAAGCCCTGTTTTTGATCATTTTTAATTTGTAATCGCTTCACCAACACGTGCGAGAGGGCAGAGGGATCCGTCCTGTTGATACCCATCTGTTGACGATGTCTGGGCTCTCGTCACTTCCAAAATACCTCCAATTGCCACAAACTTAAAATATGTTTTAAAGAAATTAAAGATGAGTTGAATTATTACCCATCCAATGTCCTGTTCCTACGTCTCTGACTGGTAATTTTTCCTTACTTCTGTTGTGGTAGAGGCAGTAGAAAGGGATGCATTTAATTTGGCTATTATTACACGCAGATTTACATAAAGTGCACCTTTCTTCGCGTGTTTCTCCGCGCCTCCCCAGGGACTCTTTGGGGCCTAGATTGTAATAATCTGCTGTGGTTCTGCAGGCGGCTGCGCTGTCATGGTGAATAGGCTATTTATGCAGACTACAAGTTATCATTACATGCAGAATAACCTAAGTGACAAAACTGAATTTAAAAATATTTCCCCATGGTCCAACCAGGCCACACCAAAATTTGGGCTGGGAAAATGTCCTGATAGTTATAATGGCCACTCCGGCATTGCCCTTATCAACAGCAGAAATTGGGTCAAGTATTAATATGACCAAACAACTGTAACACACGGTAGGCTACATAACACCACAATGATTTTTAATTAGTAAACAAACACGTGCGAGAGGGCAGAGGGATCCGTCCTAATGATACCCATCTGTTGACGACGGCCTAAGAGCACAAGAGCACTGCAGTGTCTGCAGTCAGTGGCACTTGACACACATACAGAGACGGAGATCTCTATTTTCTCCACGTGTTGCTGCACACAGGAAGCAACAGAGGCAACAATAAGAGTACAGGGATTGGTCTGAACTGGCCATCTAGCATAGCGGGCATTTCCTGGTGGGCCCTGCACCCTCGTGGGCCCCTATTTTCAGACATGTGTTTTTTTTTACCCTATTTCTGAAAATAGGGGCGCACGAGGGTGTAATGACAACATTTCAATACAAACAAATTACACCCTTTTCATCCTCTAGTTATGCTCTAATCAAATAAAACCTTTAAAAACATGTTAAGTGTTTGCGGGGCCCACCTCTGAGTCAGTTCTGCGCCGCTAATTTTGAGGGGGCCCTTGCAGCCAAAAATGCCCGGGCCCTATTTGTTCCCCAGTCCAGCCCTGTACAGAGATGTCTATTTTTCTCCACGTGTTGCTGCACACAGGAAACAACAGAGGCTACAGTAAGAGTAGAGCGTGATCTATATACAGTATACTCCCACGGGAGCCATTACAAAAGACCTGGAGTCAAATGAAAGGGCTGTGGTTGAGTTGAAGGTACATGTAGTGCGTACATACATCAGCTGTGTCCATCTGATGTTTAATTCATTTTACAGAGAGGAATGGGGGGCATGAATTGCTTGCCACCAATATATTGGTGCCCCTAAATTGAAAAGGGTTCATTTTGGAGAAAGAAAACTTGAACACCTTACTTAAATATCTTCTTTTTCTGAAATGTTAATATAAAATAGGCCTATTACAATTTTTGAGAGAATACTGAGTATAAGTATAAGAGAAAACATGAGAAATTACCAATGTCTTTTTTATAAGTATTTTTTGGGGGCTTTTCAGGCTTTATTGGTTTTTGTGAGACAGGATAGTGGAGAAGAGACAGGAAGTGAGCTGGGAGAGAGAGATGGGGAAGGACCGGCAAAGGACCCGGACCGGGAATCGAACCCGGGTTGGCCGAGTGGTAAACGTGTGCCCTACCATATCAGCCACGGTAGGGCCAGAAATTACCAATATCAACTAGTTGGCATAGTACTGCAATGGTCTTGTCTTTGATGATAAGAAATGGGACATATTTTTTTTATAAATGTTATTTCTAATTTGAGGAATTGTGTTGTGACAAGCACTTGACACATGTAGAGAAGCAGGGGTGGGAAGCCTGCTGTATATCTCGAGGGCCATTTATGAAGCTGTCTTGTTATCAGGGTTGCCAGATGGGGCTGGTGATTTCCAGCCCAAAAAATGTTCAAAACCTACCTCAAAGCACTAAATCCCGCCCAATTCTATTGATTTCTTTGGCTAAAAATTGGGCAGGTTTTTCTCCGAAATCCATTTTTACCCACAAACGGCCATCCTAAGCAGGCCAATTGGGCGGGAAACTGGCCAATCTGGCAACACTGCTTGTTATGCAGTTTCACATGAAATATGACATGATTTGTGAAGAAATCTTAGAACTTACATTTGCCATACAATGAAGTTATATTTTCGGGGCACCTAGTGAAGGTGGGGTCTGTTGTAAAGTTGGCCGCCTTCAATATAGGCCTAAAGTGTAAAGTGGGCTTCATAATACGGCCCTTGGGGGACTTTATAAAATATGAAGTGGCCCTTGAAATGAAAAGGGTTTCCTCATCCCTGGAGTAGGCCTATAGAGATGCGTCTGTTTTTCCACGTGTGCACAGGAACCAACAGAAGTAAAGAAGTAAACAGCACCGCGTGCTCTACATATACACGTAGTGGTCCCTCAAGAGCTCTCACTATTGATGTGGAGGCTAATGAAGAGCTGTGGTTGAAATGAAGGTACTATAGCAGCTGTGAGTGAGTACCTATCTGACGGTTGTCACAGGTGGGGGTTTACTAGCCGGCGCCGCATCTCCTTTTGCTACCAACAACCACCCTGAGGAACAAACTGCACACCACACCAATTATGCCAAGACACCGGGATGCACTTATCTTTTTTTGTTGGGGGGGGGGTCAACTTTATTAGGACAGGATAGTGAAGAGTAGGACAGGAAATGAGTGGGAGAGAGATGGGGAGGGGTCGGCAAAGGACCCGGGCCGGGAATCGAACCCGGGTCAGCCGCATGGCAGGCGAGTGCCCTACCGGATGGCCACGGCAGGTCCAGGATGCACTTATCGCATTTTTAAAGAATCTGGGGTTTGAGGATCAAGAATCTAATAATCCATCTTACTAAGTGTAAAATAATGACAATGATTTACCCTACCTTTGCTTTTTCTGCCTTTATTTGATGGTGACAGTGAGAAGTTGACAGGAAATGAGCGGGAGAGAGAGAGCGAGAGAGAGAGAGAGAGAGAGAGAGAGAGAGAGAGAGAGAGAGAGAGAGAGAGAGAGAGAGAGATGAGGAAGGGTTGGGAAACGACAGGCCAGATTCGAACCTGGGTCCCCATGGGTAATATTACCCCCCAGAGGCAATTCTAGGCCCAGCTGGGGCCCCAAACAAAATTTCAAAGGTGTGAACATTTGAAACAAAATAGCCACTACTGTAGTAAAGTGTGAGTTGTTATTCAGGGGGTTGGGGGCCCCAAGCAGCTTCCTACCTAACTTGGTGACAAGATGCCCCTCTGGTTACCCCCACCCCCTTCCATGCTTCTCCTTTGCCCGACGTCACCATCAACACCTTCATACATCAGGATGCTCATCACGCATGCACCTCGCCTGGGGTGCTAAAGAGATGCCTGTCACGGCGGCACCCAAAACCAATCACTCACCAGAGGTGGCAAAGCAGCGGAATTTATAATATAGGCCTATTCACCCATTTGCTTTAATATATTCACCCGCTGTGCCTAAAGATACACAGAGAATTAAAGCCCTTCAGAATTACAGTGCATGTATTTGCGAGCAGGAGGACCAGATGTTTCGTCTTGAAGAAGCGGGAAAAAAACAATGTATGTCATTTTTAATCAGACAATAGTGATTATCATGTAAATGTGACTTTTTTTACAGTGGGAACGGGACGGCAAAACAAAAACAATAGTGATTTCCTGCGACAAAAGCCGCTGCATAGCGATGAGAATTGAAAGGAAAGGTCAAGAGCAGCAGCTCACCACACCTGTTGACAAGGAGATAACAGGAGCATCTGCAAAGCCAACCACTGCCACCGTGACACTGGCTGTAGCAATTACCCTATCAAACAGCTGCCCTGTGTCACGCTAACAGAGGCGACGCAATAAATCATCGGCCCTATCAATCAATCAAAAATATTTATATAGCAGCACATTATCATACACAAATGTCATTCAATGTGCTAAAAAATAGAGAAAAGAGAAGGAAAAACATATTGTGTTATAGATAGTGTGTAATTAACTAACTATTCACCAAAGGCAGATGAGAATAAAGCTGTTTTTAATTTCCTTTTAAAAATAAGATACTGTTGGGGCAGTTCTAATTTGGACAGGAAGTTGGTTCCAGCATTTTGCAGCATAATGACTAAATGCCATTTCACCCTGTTTAGACCTGACCCGAGGCACAACCAGTAGACCTCTGAAGACCTAAGACATCTATTAGGATGATATTGCTCAAGCATATTTACTTGCACACTGCACAGTGCACACTGAGGAAGGCACACTGTGAAACGCGTCTGTGCACGAAAATAAAGACAAAATTGATGCAAGGTGCGCCCTCCTTTTCTTTGATTCTAAGTATTTATTTGGGCCAGCACCCTTAAAAGTTATCAAGAAACTAGAGTGAAGCCTGCTACCCATCATACTTGATGAAACATATTTACAAAATATTTAGGGCCTCAGCCATTAGTGACTTATAGACTATCAGATCTATTATCACTACTATTACTATTACTATCACTATTCATGGGTTTTTTGAGCTGGAAGGCCAACATATGTAAAAACAAACAATTGAATGATTGGAATAGTTAAAAAAACTGGGCCATGAATCAATAATCCATGACAGTTTAATATTACTGATGGAAGTATGGAAATAAATAAACTTTTCCACACTATTCTAATGAAGTGGCCTGGAGCTGCAGACTATCAGAAGAGTTTTAAACTCATATACTCCTGGCCTTGGGGACCCAGGTTCACATCTGGCCTGCGCCATTCCCCAATGACGCAGTCATGGGTAAGCGGTTAGGGCATCAGACTTGTATCCCAAAGGTTGCCGGTTCGACTCCCGACCCGCCAGGTTGGTGGGGGGAGTAATTAACCATAATGAACCAGTGTTCTCCCCCATCCTCCTCCATGACTGACGTATACCCTGAGCATGGTACCGTCCCGCCGCACTGCTCCCCAGGGGCGCCACTGAGGGCTGCCCCTTTGCACGGGTGAGGCATAAATGCAATTTCGTTGTGTGCAGTGTTCACTTGTGTGCTGTAGAGTGCTGTGTCACAATGACAATGGGAGTTGGAGTTTCCCAATGGGCTTTCACTTTCAATCATTTCCTGTCTTCTACTGTCCTGTTAATGAAGGCACACGAGGAGAAAACTCTTGGGTCTCTCATGAAAGAATTCACTGAAGCAATGCTATTACAATATAACAATCTACTAATTTACCTCAAAGCACCACTTTGTCAATACAAGGCCCCTTAAAATCACCTTAACCACCCTGGAGCGCCCATGTTGCATCACATTACAACACAATCCGCAGTAAAAAGATTCTCTAATTCTCTAAGATTCTCAATTTTGAGGCAAGATATTTTATGCACCTTGTTCTTGAAGGAAATTAAAATAATTAAAAAAGAGAAAAAATAAATAAAAATAATTAAAAAACAAAACAAATGGAAAAAGTCATTTATGCCGCAGTGGGTGGCTAATTGGACCAAATGAGAAGAGGCTCGTTCTGCATTCCATACTCAACCCAAACAGTCAGAGCCGGATTAAGATGGCTTGGGGCCCCCCAGAAAGCAAAATCCACATCAAATTTACTTAGACAGTGTCGTAATTACGTGCTAGGAATTAGGGATAACATGTCTACCAACTGTACTCAACATGGCAGATGAATTTTTCAATATTGCAGATGGATTTTTCATTTTTGACCAATCAGGGGCCTCCTGGCAGGAGGGGGCCCCTAGGCTGCAGCCATATCTAGCCTGTGCATTAATCCGGCCCTGCACACAGTTTGAGACGACACTCGAGAGGAGCCTGATGCCGTGAACGGAATGACAACCAGGAGAGTCTGCTTGCTTACTTGCGCATCCATTCGCACTCGCTTCATACATTTCTTTCAGCGCGGTGCTGGCTGAGGTTTCTGTGAAAACTTTGGATGGCCTCTGTAAGAAATATGGGCTTTGATACAATCTAAGCAAAATAACAAACAAAAAATCAACAGTGGCTAGAATATCACACATACCACAAATACAATTTACACACCTGTGCATCTACAGGACTGGGGTATGTGGAACATCTGGCTGCCTTCCTAGGCAATGAACACTATTGTATATATCATCACATGGTCATCAAGCATTTATAGATGATCATCTCAACATGGACCACAGTACAATGTGACAAAAAGTCAAGAAGGGCATTTTGTGTCCATTAGGGCAAAAGGGCAGGTGCTTTAGTACCATTTTGTCGTTACCTGTGCACACCTATGAGTAATAGTGATGTTGTTATGGTCTCATTCAAAAGAAAATCTTGCAGATATTGATTGTATTCTTTTCATGCCGTGGTGGTCTTTTGCGATATGATATGACACAAATTGGGTACCAAAGCTTCATTATATGATATGATAATGATGAGTGGGAGACTTTGTGTCAGTCACACAGAAGTGGTTTGATTGATTGTCGTCTCAACCCTAGTAGCATACAGACACATTTCAAACACAAGGGTTGAGCCCTTCCTTTGAGAAATGGGTCTACAAGGAAGCTTCACCAGACCAACGCTCAACAGAGAGATAAAGTCGCAACAGTAAGTACCTTCCTGTGTATATGAGACCTGTAACACTGACTGCACTGTAATGAAGTGTCCAAAACGTTGTGCCTTTATGTGAAATATGCATCCATCTGGGCCTTTTGTTTACATGTAAATGGAGTCCTAGCTACAGTACCTAATGCATACATTTTAAAACCAGAGTTTTCTAAAACGCACCTGTCACAATGGTGATTTTTTTGTTATCCACATGCTGTGTAAATGGGATCAAAATATGTCATGAGATGAAAAATATTATTACATAGGCTATTATAAACATTTGGAAGCCCTGATCAGTGTTTGCGGACCTTAATCAGTTTCTTTTGATACCTGCGACACCACAACACCCTCCTCCTCCTCCTCCTCCTCCTCCTCTTCCTCCTCCTCCTCCTCCTCCTCCTCTCTTCCTCCTCCTCCTCCTCCTCCTCCTCCTCCTCCTCCATGTTCACTCCTATGTGGGTCAGCTGCATGGCACAGAGTGTCTGGCACAGACATAGGCAGGCTGGCAGCACAGATGGGTGGGTGAGTGAGGAGGCACAGGGCTGGGCTGGGGGAGAAATAGGGCCCAGGCATTAGCTGTGCAGAACTGACTCACCGGTAGGCCCCACACCCTCGTGGGCACCTATTTTCAGAAAGAGAAAGAGATATTTTGCCCCATTTTTTGCCCCATTTCTGAAAATTGCAGGCAGGGCCCACCAGGAAATGTCCGCTATGCCAGATGGCCAGTCCAGTCCTGGGCCGGCACGTGGAGCAGGCAGGTGTTGATGGGTACTACACCACGCCAGGGGTGCATTTCTGGAAAGCGAAGTTGCTAACTATGTTAGCTACTTTGTTGGTTGTAATGCAATTTCCCATTGACAACTACCTAAGTTGCTAACTGCTAACAACTACGTTTTCGAGAAATGCACCCCAGGGCAGTTCGCCTCACTCACCTCGCCACCAGCCAAGCTAAGCCAAGCCAAGCCCATCACCTAACAGCCTGCAGAGATGAATCAACACCTCACATCACATCAGCAAGTCAGACAGATATGTTTGAGTTTTTAAAGTCTTTGATGAGCAAGTGAATCCCACTGACAGGTATTAATGTTTTTTTTTTTCCAGAGATAGATGTTTTTTGAATTTTACTAAAGCAAGATCTTTGACAAGCGGTGACAAGATCTTTGACAAGCGGCGCTGACAGGTACAAGTCTCCACTCTGAAAAAAAACTTGGAGAAACATGCAACATATTTTTTTGATTTATTTTCTTCTGGAACCTGATGTCATACATACTACATAATTACTTGATGTCATAAATAAATTGATTCTAATCTAACCTAACCTAGCTCAACAGTCTCACTTTGCAAAATAGTAAAGAGGTGCACTGATTTTTTTCACTGCCATGTAAATTTAAACATAAAACATAAAGTTAATGAGCACTATCAAAGACATCGACATGACTCTTTTACACTGATTTAGTTTTGATAATTTAAACCAATTTCAAATGATAATACCTTTGCATTATAATGACAGCCCAGCACTGCACAATCTAAACTGCTTTTTGGCATTTAGCTACCTATGTCAACATGACCCAAATCTTCAAGTTAATCTTGTATTAAACATTAGTCACGGGTTGGTCTTGTTTGAATAGCTACACATTATTATTTTACAAGTTCAATAAGTTGGTGGTGCAGGGTGTTCTATAAAGTTCTGCACTGTTGACCAAGACAGGGTGTGGTGCTCTGTGCAAACTCTATGGCCATCTTGTTTACTCTTCTCATGCTTCTCATGGCCTGCTCACAACGTGCACTTACTTGGATGTGTGAACCTTCACCTGGTGCTAGGGTGAGATGGTTGACAGAGCCACAGCACTTTGCACACATCATCAGACATACTGTATTTGCACACAGCAGTATGCTCCCATATGCCAATGTTTGGATGTATGATGTTAAACCAGCATTGCTTCAGAGACTATAACTGATACCCTGCAGCACTAAGTTTCTATGGATAAAAGTGTCAGCTAATACCTCTTTTCCACTGCCGGTTTCCTGGTATAGGCCTACAGCTCAACACAGCGTGCCTCGGCTGCCACTTTTTGCTTTACGATTGAGCTGTGTTGTGTCTATTCGAAAAGCAAAAAGTGGCGGCCAAATCTCACTCACGAGGCTACCAGAAAAACAGCAGTGGAAAAGAGGCATAAGTGTAATGTAATGCAAAGTGTAAACTGCAATGTTTTAAGTGCAACACATATAGAAAGGTGCAAATACCTCTAAACGTAGTCTGTACACAGTTTTGTATGCACCATACTCCTGCACTCAGTGTATTCACTACTTTACACCGTAATCTCATGCACTGTGCAGGGAGCTGCTCAGCTAGACGGCCGTGTTCCGCATCGGACAGGGCTGGACTGGTTATCTGGCATACAGGGCATTTTCCCAGTGGGCTGGACTGGTTATCTGGCATACAGGGCATTTTCCCAGTGGGCTGGACTGGTTATCTGGCATACAGGGCATTTTCCCAGTGGGCTGGACTGGTTATCTGGCATACAGGGCATTTTCCCAGTGGGCTGGACTGGTTATCTGGCATACAGGGCATTTTCCCAGTGGGCTGGACTGGTTATCTGGCATACAGGGCATTTTCCCAGTGGGCTGGACTGGTTATCTGGCATACAGGGCATTTTCCTGGTGTTGTGGTTGTTTTCCTGGGGACTAGCCGACAATTTAGAGGGGGAGGCCCATTGCTCCATCTTCAATAGTGGATTCCGCCAGTCAAGATATAGTAGCCTATGAGAGTGGCCTGTGTGTTTGGGGCCGGTCTATGCCAAAAATGCCCAGGCCATTTTTTCAGCCTCAGTCCAGCCCTGACATCGAACCTCATGCAAACGCCCGTGACTGACTGATGAGTTGAAGTCCACCTAAAGTGCTGAAGTAAGTTCACTGCACTGACACGGCACGGTGCACTGACATTTAGCAACTCATACTGTATGCAGGTCACTGCCTGTCGGAAACTCACTCTGAACTTTGTACTGCACCAAGTTTTTAAAGTTTGGCTCAGTTTTAGTGATCTTTCCTTCATTTCCACATGAAGATTTCTCTCTCTCTCTCCCTCTCCCTCTCGCTCTTTCTCTCTCTCTTTATCTCTCTCTCTCTCTCTCTGTCTCTCTCGCTCTGTCTATCTCTCTCTCTCACTTCTCACCTCCACTGCCTGGCTGAGCTATCTGTGTGCGTGTGTCTCTCTCTCCATCACTCTCTATCTCTCTCACTCTATCTCTCTCCCTCTCTCTCTCTCTACTATCTCACTTCTCTTCTCCACCGCCTGGCTGAGCTGATGCATGACACATCACTCCTCAATATTCTGGGTCAGACCCTGCCTGTTATTTCTGGTGAGACATGTTCTGTATTTTAATGAAGTAGTTTCCGGATGAGAGTCACACACGGCTCCCCTAAAAATCCCCTTCTCCGAAAAACATCAGTGCTCCATTTATCTCCTTGCTAAACAGGGATTCTGCCAAAAGGTACATTAACAAAGGCAAACGGCTTTACACAAAAGGGGGCTGTTCTGTTTCTTTGTGTACAAGTAATAGAGATATGTGGGGCAGAAATGTAGGCCACATTGCACCATATCAGCACCTACAGAGATTAACACCTCCAATCGTCGTTCACACACACACAGTTCGGGGGCTTGGCAGCGTCATGCACCACTGCACAATAACGGGAGATCTGGAACATCGTGATCTAGAACTTCAGGCTACATTCTATTCAGCTCACTCACTCACGAGAGAGGACATCTTCAGCTGCGATAGTACGTAGCGTATTCATTATCATTATAAAAGGGTTTGTTTATTGGAACAGATAAGCACAAATGCTTGTCGCCTGTTCAGGTTAAATTGAACATGAATGAATCTAATATTAACCTGGCTGTCACACCGAGCTTGTTGTTGACACCACTGTGCCTGCCTGGCAACATCCTTGACAGCTTATATCAGAGTACCAGATGCTGAAACTGTCCCGACGCCAAAAAACGACTTCCGACCACTTTCCATGTAACGCACGAAACACATCAAGCCAATTTCTTCCCAACTCTCTGCATCTCCTTCAGATGCATGCATAATAAAATATTCCCAATGCCTATTTTCACCTATTTTCACCTATTGAAAATTCTATAAATATCACAATAAACATTTTGTGATAGGCCCCCTAAACTGTGTACTAAGCATACTAAAAAGTTGCCCATGCACTTAGTGCATTGTCTTCTGCATTACACAGAGAACAAGGTCTTTAATTCACACCAGCCATAATTGGTTAGAGTCAATACCCGCTGTTGCATTGGAGGGCAAGTGGAGACACGAGCTGCATGTCAAACTACATCAGTGTCTAACCCTCACCGGCCGCTCTCTGCTGTGTTAGCCGTTAGCTACCACCCCTCACCGGCCGCTCTCTGCTGTGTTAGCCGTTAGCTACCACCCCTCACCGGCCGCTCTCTGCTGTGTTAGCCGTTAGCTACCACCAGAGGTGGGACCAAGTCACTAATGTGCAAGTCACAAGTAAGTCTCGAGTCTTTCCACTCAAGTCCGAGTCAAGTCACAAGTCAAGACACATCTGACCAAGTCAAGTTCAAGTCCAAGTCGTACCCCAGTCAAGTCAAGTCCAAGTCCAAGTCTCATTCGAGTCCACATGTCTGGCTACCACTATAGCAGTGTTTCTCAAAGTGGGGCGCAAGCGGAAGCATCGGAAGCATCCAGACCCTCCGAAGAATGATGGGAAAAGTTTGAGAACCACTGCACTATAGGGAGTGACAAGAGCCAGTAGAGCCACCAGGGCCTTATTCATCATTACTCCTCCACCAGGGCCTTATTCATCATTACTCCTCAGCAGTCAGTAGAGCCACCAGGGCCTTATTCATCATTACTCCTCCACCAGGGTCTTATTCATCATTACTCCTCAGCAGTCAGTAGAGCCAGTAGAGCCACCAGGGCCTTATTCATCATTACTCCTCCACCAGGGTCTTATTCATCATTACTCCTCCACCAGGGTCTTATTCATCATTACTCCTCAGCAGTCAGTAGAGCCACCAGGGCCTTATTCATCATTACTCCTCCACCAGGGCCTTATTCATCATTACTCCTCCACCAGGGCCTTATTCATCATTACTCCTCCACCAGGGCCTTATTCATCATTACTCCTCCACCAGGGCCTTATTCATCATTACTCCTCCACCAGGGCCTTATTCATCATTACTCCTCCACAATGACTTCAGGGCTGGACTGGGGGAGAAATAGGGCCCGGGCACTATTGGCTTAAAGGGGCCCCTCATGGGGGAGAAATAGGGCCCGGGCACTATTGGCTTAAAGGGGCCCCTCATGGGGGAGAAATAGGGCCCGGGCACCTTTGGCTTAAAGGGGCCCCTCATGGGGGAGAAATAGGGCCCGGGCACTATTGGCTTAAAGGGGCCCCTCATGGGGGAGAAATAGGGCCCGGGCACCTTTGGCTTAAAGGGGCCCCTCATGGGGGAGAAATAGGGCCCGGGCACTTTTGGCTGAAAGGGGCCCCTCATGGGGGAGAAATAGGGCCCGGGCACTGTTGGCTTAAAGGGGCCCCTCATGAAGGAGAAATAGGGCCTGGCAGGGCACTGTTGGCTTAAAGGGGCCCCTCATGAAGGAGAAATAGGGCCTGGCAGGGCACTGTTGGCTTAAAGGGGCCCCTCATGAAGGAGAAATAGGGCCTGGCAGGGCACTGTTGGCTTAAAGGGGCCCCTCATGATTAGTGGCACAGAACTGACTCACCAGTGGGCCCCGCACCCTTGTGGGCCCCTATTATCAGAAATGTAAAAAAAATAAAAAAAAATGAAATGATGCCAGATGGCCAGTCCAGCCCTGAGTGATTAATGGGACCATAGAGGTAGAAAATAACACTAGAGAGGACACACCATAGAGGTAGAAAATAACACTAGAGAGGACACAGCAATTTGCGACAGCACTGGGAAATGGCAGCTGGAGCTTCCCAACTTCCGTAGGTAGTGTAGGTACTTTCAGGCAATGCAAGTCAATGGAGAACACGCCCACCCCTGTCAAGAAATTAACTAAAACTGTGTAAATATGAAGTAACACTTTAATCAAAGACCAGATTTGAAATGTCAGGCTAAATATCTACTTAAATCATATGAGTCGATAAAATACATTTAAAAATCAAATAATATCTTTTATGAACATAGTTAGCAACACACTTCAACTATTGTCCTTGTATAGTGTGTTGATGGACATTTTCACATGATTAAGCCATTTTTGACAGAGGTGAGCCTCGTTCTCCGTTAATTTCCATTTCTCTGATCTACCTACAGATAATGGCCGCTACAGATTGCCGTAAAAAGGGGGGCGGGGTCCTCTCTAGTGTTATTTTCTACCTCTATGAATGGGACACAGCAGCAAGAGGAAGTGACAACCGCTAACGAACAGCAGACGATGCAGTCAGACTGGCTGAGTGTCAGGAGATGGGACCTGGACGACGATGCAGGCGGGCGGGCGGGCGTAGTGTCAGGAGATGGGACCCGGACGACGATGCAGGCAGGCAGGCGGGCGGGCGGAGGGCTGGTCCGCAGGCTGGCACCTGCCAATACGATGCAGTAAGAGCGTGTGCTGAAACACATACCGGAACATTCTGGCCCATTGTGATGTGTGTTTTTTTCTGTTTTGCACTCCCTGTGTAGATAGGATGTGGCAGCTTGCGCGGCTCAGTTATGACTTAACGCGTCCTGACAGCCCATCTGACCGGCCTGACTCACCCCTCCCATCCCCTGCTCCAGCACCAGCAGATCATATAGCTACTCTGGATCAACTCCCATCCTCTCCCCCCGCCCTCATCCCCACTTTATTTCACCGATGGATACATACGTACACGCGTACAAATATAGACAGACATGTATTGTGAATGTGCTCAGACAACAATCCGATCCTCGTCCCCGATCCCAACTGTTTTCACTGATGCATACATACGTACACACAATACAGACAAACTCTCTCTCTCTCTCTCTCTTTCTCTCTCTCTCTCTCTCTCTCTCTCTCTCTCTCTCTCTCTCTTTCTCTCTCTCTCACACACACTCACACGCACACACAGGTCTTCACATACTTCCACACACACACACACACACACACACACACACACACACACACACACACACACACACACACACACACACACACACACTGAAACACACACACACACACACACACACACACACACACACACACACACACACACATAAACACACATCGCTCTTGCTTCCTTGAGACTCTCTCTTCCTCTCTCACAGCCCCAGCATGCAGCATATAATATAATATCGCATTTCCCTCACCGTCCCGCCATGCAGCGTATAATATAATATCGCATCTCCCTCACCGTCCCGCCATGCAGCGTATAATATAATATCGCATTTCCCTCACCGTCCCGCCATGCAGCATATAATATAATATCGCATTTCCCTCACCGTCCCGCCATGTCTCTATTCCACACAGCTGTGACTCATTCAGTCTTGCGCTGCATAGTAATGCCCCCGGCTGTCTTTTCTCTGGGGTCCAATTATTATTATTATTATTTTTAAAGATATATTTTTTGGTCTTTTTGACTTTATTTATGATAGTATAGTGAAGATGGTGTCAGGGAGGGAGTGGGGAAAGAGAGACGGGGAAGGGCCGGCAAAGGACCCGGGCCGGGAATCGAACCCGGGTCGGCCGCCTAGCGAACGAGTGCTCCACCGAGGGCCCTGGGGTCCAATTAAGCTCAAATGACCATAGCATAGCATACTGTATACCGGCCCTCCTAAACATCATCTGGATCTATGGGGAAAACTACTAGAGCTTGTGCATTCATTACTCTATTGTCTGTCTTTATTTTGTATATTTTTGAGGAATGAGCACCCAGTTGCTTCTTTATTTTGGCATATACAGAACTGGCCCTCCTGGCCCTCCTCGTCTCCGGTGGTATTGTAGTCACATTTTTATTTTTTTGACGAAAATATAAATCAATATCGTTATATTTTTCGTACAAACGCATGCTGTTTTTTTCGTCATCGTTTTATTGTCGTCAGGGGAAAAACAATCGTTAACGATAATTATGACGAAAATATTTCGTCACGAAATTAACACTGCTAACATCATCTGGATCTACGGGGAACAACTAGAATAGAGCTTGTGCATTCATTACTGTATGGTCTGCAGCACAGCAGCGCATGTTATAGGTTGGGAAGACAACGAAAACAATATTATGGGGAGTTGATAGGCTATACAAATGAATGGCAAAGTAGCATGCTAGCTTTGGCTGTGTTTTTTTTTTAACAGGACTGGCCGCGCACGCCGACGCTGTCGGTGTGAAAGGCAGAGAAAAACACACCGGCCGAAACTAAGTGGAAAGACTGCGTTCGTCACGCGCGTTTGGCTTTGGTATGTTTGACCCCTTATAGGTTGGGAAGACAACGCAAACAATATTATGGGGAGTTGGTAGGCTATACATCCCGCTGCATCATGCATTACACACTAGATTAAAACATTTTCATTTAACCCTATCGCGCCGGATGCATCATATATGTCTCATCAAATTCAAAGCCCTCTCCACGCTGACACAAAAAAAAAATCGATCTGAAAAACATCCTGCGTGTCATTTCCAAACGTCCTGCAGTACGCGGAAACCGCCACAAGAGAGCAGCGGTCGACAACAAGTTGACCACAGCTCGGCGAAAAACAGGAAAATGGGGGTAGAAGCGGTTTCCCTGACCGACGCTGAGATTTCGTCAAATTGCATAAGGTTTGTGTACAAATTTCCGAAATATAACTCTACATCCTTTAATTTGAACACTTGCTTTGTGCAATTAAGCAAGGAAGAGTTTATATTTTTACACCGTGTTGCAGAGAGATCGTGCTAAAACTGATGAGACATATAAGCACCATCCGGCGGTGGCAGGAAGTCAGCCATCAATGCATTTGCTCCATAGGGAAACTTACAAAGCATACCACGACGATCGTTTAACAAAACACACAAGTTGTTTTACTTCAAGACAAAGATATTGCCTTAAGAAACAGGGTTTACTTGCAATTTTGAAAATGTAATGCAAAATGTTGAAATTATGATCTCGTAAAAAATGCATTGAAGTGAATGGAGAAATGGTCCAATTGTAGTAATGGACCCATATATTCAAATTACACATCAAAAATGAATAATGATCTATATTACACTCATAAATAGGTTGTTGAGCATTCGATCAGCTATGTTTTTACATAGATTTAAAAAAATTACCCAACCAGGCTGTGGGAAATGTAAAATATGGTCCTGCTAAAACAAGGATAGGCTTAAAAAAATGGCAGGATCTCACTAAATATTTAAAGATAATCCTCAAATTAAATTGTCTGACAACTTTAAATTAAAAAAAAAAAATTGTAAATGCATTAAAAGTCATTTTTCAATGGTCATGAAATTGGAATTTTCATTCATTAAAAGCCTGATGCATCATATATGATGCATTAAATATCTCAGTGACCTTAACAAAATTTAGATTTTTTTTTTTACATTTCTTATAAGGGACCAATATTGAAGCAAATTCCAAAAAATTAGAATTTTCTCTCATTGCTTTCATGGTTCAGGTTTCACAGGGTTAAAATGTCTTACAATGTGAATGTAAAATGTAAATGTAAAAGGCATTTGCTGTGGTGAAATTGTGTGCGGGGGTCGGAATTGTGTCGGAAGCAAAAGTAGTGAGGTAATGTGTATGGGTTTGCCTGTAAACATTCATTTGAATATGCATCTGCAAGGGTGACTGTGGGGGGATGAGGGTGTGTTTCTATTTTTTTTTAAAGATAATTTTTGGTCTTATTGACTTTATTTATGATAGCACAGTGAAGATGGTGACAGGAAGCGAGCGGGGAGAGAGAGAGACGGGGAAGGTCCGGCAAAGGACCCGTACCAGGAATCGAACCTGTGTCAGCCGCCTAGTAGAGTGGTGCCCTACCATTAGGCCACGCTATGGCCTGAGAGTGTGTTTCTGGAAGTTTGTCTGAGGCCATGCTCATTAGGCCAATAAAACATCTGTATCATCTCAGTTGATATGAAAGTGAGACGTGATAGTCGGACTGTGGGGGATGCGGATACTTACAACAGGCCCATTCCAGCCAAATAACTCTCACTTCCTCAGAGAGCCATTCAGTTACATTTTTAATCATAATTCCCCTTTTTTCACTTACGTACATTACAAGGCTGAGTGGCAGCATAGGGGTAGCTTTCTGCCTCGTGGTGATACAGACACAAACACACTTAAAGTCGTCAGTAGACACAAACACACTTAAAGTCGTCAGTAGACACAAACACACTTAAAGTAGTCAGTAGACACAAACACACTTAAAGTAGTCAGTAGACACAAACACACTTAAAGTAGTCAGTAGACACAAACACACTTAAAGTCGTCAGCAGACACAAACACACTTCAAGTAGTCAGTAGACACAAACACACTTCAAGTAGTCAGCAGACACAAACACACTTAAAGTCGTCAGTAGACACAAACACACTTCAAGTAGTCAGCAGACACAAACACACTTCAAGTAGTCAGTAGACACAAACACACTTAAAGTCGTCAGTAGACACAAACACACTTCAAGTAGTCAGCAGACACAAACACACTTCAAGTAGTCAGTAGACACAAACACACTTCAAGTAGTCAGTAGACACAAACACACTTAAAGTAGTCAGTAGACACAAACACACTTAAAGTAGTCAGTAGACACAAACACACTTAAAGTAGTCAGTAGACACAAACACACTTAAAGTAGTCAGTAGACACAAACACACTTAAAGTAGTCAGTAGACACAAACACACTTAAAGTAGTCAGTAGACACAAACACACTTCAAGTAGTCAGTAGACACAAACACACTTCAAGTAGTCAGTAGACACAAACACACTTCAAGTAGTCAGTAGACACAAACACACTTCAAGTAGTCAGAAATGTAGAGCACGGAGGGAGCAGCTAGGAAATGAGGCCCTCGGGCACTATGTCAGCAGGCCTCGCATGACGGATGGAGAGGGAGAGAGGCAGAGGGGGAGAGAGAGAGGGAGGGAGAGATGGATAGGGAGATTGAGAGAGAGAGAAGGATAAGGTGAGGGAGAGGGAGTAGGAGAGGAGAGAGGGAGGGGGAGAGGGAGAAGGAGAGGGAAAGAGAGGGAGGGAGAGAGGGAAAGGGAGGGAGGGGGAGAGGGAGAAGGAGAGGGAAAGAGGGAGAGAGACAGAGAGGGAGAGAAAGAAGGAGAGAGGGAGAGAGAGAGGGAAAGAGGGAGAGGGAAAGGGAGAGAGAGATAGTTGGAGTGAAAAAGCAGAATGAAACAGTAACAGGCGTGGGAAGAGATGTGGAGTGGGGAAGAGATGTGGAGTGGGGTAGAGATGTGGAGTGGGGAAGAGATGTGGAGTGGGGAAGAGAGAGAGGAGGGGATTCTGAGGGGGAGAGAAACAGATTCCGCACTTATGTGTATGTGTATGTGTATGTGTATGTGTATGTGTATGTATATGTGTATGTGTATGTGTATGTGTATGTGTATGTACTGTATATGAGTGATTCTACGATTCGCCTACGCTTTTGGCAAAAGCAAAATGTCAATTATCAGGGTTTTTTTTTCAACTAAATGACCTAGATGTTTACATAGTGTATATATTTAAGTTTCCAAACAAACAAATTGCCAAGCTTAATCTTAAATCATTTGATAAATACTCTAATGAAAGCGAACATTTGCTTGATTATTTTGTCAACAGTGTTATGGACAAATATGTCATTTCGAACATAGGCCTATATAAAAATACTACAGAGTTGAAACAACATACGTCTGAAAGTGCTCATGTCCCTTAGCAATAATGTTGTCATTAATCTGTGCAACTGATATAGAAAATGTGATTGTTGAGCTTCATAAGTAGGATTTTATGATTCACTGTGATACAGACTGACACATTTTTGATGATAAATCCCTGTAACGTCTGATTTGAATTTTTTCACCCTCCTTACACAATACTTCCTTCTCCAGAGATAATCCCTAGTGTCTGTCCATAGGATTTTTCCCAGACATAAGGGATCAATAGCTCAAAAATACTTTCAAAACAGTCAACCGTGTTACTCAACTGTGTTACGGTCAACAGTGCAGGGGAACAAGACGGCACTTTTTTAGGAGAAAAAACAGAGCAGACAAACCTATCTCCCTAGAACACAAATTATTTTGTTTGTTTGTCTGTCAATATGGAGATAAATTGGCAAAAACATACTCCTCCTCAACTGTCATAGCTAATTGTAACACCATTGACGGTAACACGGCTTGACATTTCAGCCATTTCTATGGTGTTGTGCTAACTGAGGACCTCAGAAGTTCCACCACAACACCTTAATCAATTCATGTATTTGTATGCTTTATCTGTGTTTTTCTACATGTGATTTCTAATTCAGATTCATATGAATTTGTTGATAACACAGTTGACAGGCAATTTTCCCGCTCTGAGAACATGAAAAAGAATGGATTAAATTATGGGAGGATGGAGCTCACAACTTACCAAAAAGTCTTCCCATATCCTGCCAAAGAGGTTATGACTTCACATGATGTTATTCGTATGGCCTAAGACCAAACCATTACTGATTTATGGAGGGGGTTTCAGTTTATGTGTATGTGTATGTGCGTATCTGCCTTTCTAATTCTTGCATGCATCATCTCACTGCACCCCAGCCTGGTCTTAAACGTCTGTGGCTCCAGTTTTATCCACCGACTTCTTCTGTTACTTTTCGGCCACAATATACAATTTCGACTTGAGCCTTGTGTGTGCACACAGTGCGCCTCATCTTCCTTTGACATTTTTAGTACCCCAGCACGTCCCAAAATGCCCCCACTCTGTAAATTAAACACGGGAGGAAGTATAATGTGAGTACACAGGATGAGTTATAAGACCATTAAACAGCTTCAACTGGTACAAAATGCAGCTGCAAGGGTTCTTACAAAGACAAGGAAGTTTGACCACATTACTCCAATTTTAAGATCGCTGCATTGGCTCCCAGTAAGCTACAGAATTGATTTTAAGGCAATGCTACTTGTATTTAAATCATTAAATGGAATGGGACCCACATATCTACTGGATATGTTTCAGCTGTATGCACCGGCCAGGTCACTAAGGTCAACGGAGAAGAATTTGCTGGTGATTCCAAAAGTCAAAACAAAATGTGGAGAGGCAGCCTTTAGCTTCTATGCTTCAAAGCTTTGGAACCAGCTTCCAGATGACGTAAAAAATGCACCCACTATTGATAGCTTTAAATCTAGACTCAAGACAAAGCTGTTCTCAGATGCTTTCTTAAATTATTGAATGAAAAGACGGTAAAATAAGAGAAGTAAATAAGTAAAATAAGAATTGTTTTTCAAGGTTTTATGTTTATTTATGTTTTATTTTATTATTATTTTTACCTTATGTTTTATCTTAATGTTTTAAATGTTTTTTTGACTCTAATTCATTTCCCTGTTTTCCTTTCATTTACATTTGTTAACTTTGTGAAGCACATTGAGTTGCACCTGTGTATGAAATGCGCTATATAAATAAACTTGCCTTGCCTTGCCTTGCCTTATTGTCCTTGTGATGTGTGTTATGGGAAATGGATAGGTAGAGGAGACAGAAGGAGTTGCAAACTCCTTGGGGATTTGGGGATTCTAAGGTGGAAAGAAAGAGAGATTTTTGCGTTTACATGTACATGAAAGTGCTTTTCTAGTCCATCTAACTGCACCCAGCATGATCTAAAACAGGTGTGGGGAACCTATGTCTCGAGGGCCATTTGCGGATGTTTTATTCGGGCCCGATATGATTGTAATGTTATGCAGTTTCACATGAAATATTCCTTTCATCTTTTGACATTTTTAGTACCCCAGCACGTCCCAAAATGCCCCCACTCTGTAAATTAAACACGGGATGAAGTCTAATTTGTGTACACAGGATGAGTGATTGCCCCTGTGATGTGATGTGTGTTATGGGAAAGGAGAGGTAGAAGCAGTGGCCGAACAATTGCACACCGGGCCCCAGGGCAAAACCTCACACAGGGCCCCTCCATACAGCCTGCCATGGTCACCACAATAGTTGACAGACAGGGGACAAACGTTTCGGGTCTAGCCCATCATCAGTGTTCCCAGTTTGATGATGGGCTAGACCCGAAACGTTTGTCCCTTCTGTCGGTTTTATTTACTTTTTTCGGCTTTGTTTAATACAGTTTTTGATTTTGCATTCAGCTCCAGTGTGCGACTCCTTTCTTCCTTTTCATTATACTGCTCTTGGAATTACGCACCGAGCGATACACACAGGATAAGAAATTGGCTCGGACGCCACCCCACCATTACATCACAATAGTTGCAAACGGAGAGAGTTGGGGATTCTGAGGTGGAAAGAAAGAGAGATCTTTACGTTTACATGTAAGTGCTTTCCTTTCCTAGTGCATCTAACTGCAGCCCAGCAGCATGCTCTAAAACATGGGAGGAAAATCAACTTTACCCCCCCTCCTGTTTGCCGGGAATATTGTGAATGATTACCCCCGTGGTTTACGTTGTGGCGTGTGTGGTGCCTGGGCAGTGTTGCCAGATTGGGCGGTTTCCCACCCACCCAATTGGGCTGCTTAGGATGGCCGTCTGCGGGTAAAATGGATTTTGGAAGAAAAAAAAAAACGCCCAATTTTTGGCCATAGAAATCAATAGAATTGGGCGGGATTTAGTGCTTCCAGTCGGAGCATTTTGAGCATATTTTTTGGGGGGTTGAAAGTCATCAGCCTCATCTGGCAACCCCTTCCCCATTCTCTGGCCATTGCAAACATCCGTAGAGTAGTGTAGTGTGGCCGGTCGTCGTAAACATGGTGCGACCATTTACTGTTTATCGCTCTTTTTCCCCCTTCCCTTCCTTTCTCTCTAACAGGAATCGCCTGCCTGTGTTTCGATTTTTCAGGTGCAATTAAGCTGCGCTTGTGTTTGTGTTCCCTGAAGCGTATCACACACACACACGCACACGCACACACACACACAGACATACACACACACACACACAAACATACCCTGTTCCCTGTTCCCCTGCCTGGCGTCTCCTGCCGCTGTGGGCTACACACCCCAATGCCAGGTGAGAGGAGGGAAGCGCCTTTGCACCAACACACAGACTCATTTGAAGTCTCTCTCTCTCTCTCTCTCTCTCTCTCTCTCTCTCTCTCTCTCTCTCTCTCTCTCTCTCTCTCTCTCTCTCACACACACACACACACACACACACACACACACACACACAGGCAGACTGGCAGACAAACAGACACACACACACACACACACACACACACACACACACACACACACACACACACACACACACACACACACACACACACACACACACACACACACACACACACACACACACACACACACCAGAGTTTTATGTTCCTGTGTAAACCCAGCGAAGTGTTGAAGGGTAACGTGACGAGGCATCCCGGCACATTTTACTGGGGAAGGAGACACGTGAAGAAACAGCATGCAGTGTGTGTGTGTGTGTGTGTGTGTGTGTGTGTGTGTGTGTGTGTGTGTGTGTGTGTGTGTGTGTGTGTGTGTGTGTGTGTGTGCAGTCATTTTATTGTGGCATTCCGTGGAAAGGCAGGTGGGCAAGGATGACACATGACGATGAGTAAACAGCAGAGATCTAAACAGCTGAGAACACACACACACACACACACACACACACACACACACACACACACACACACACACACACACACACACACACACACACACACACACACACACACACACACACACACACACACACACACACACACACACACACACACACACACACACACCAAGCAGCAAGCTCACCTGCCCTCGGAGGAAACTGAGATGTAGGCGGCAGATAATGTAAATCTGGCCTTCCATAGAAAGGCAGGGCAGCAACAAAACACACACGTCCACCCCCCCCCCCCCCCCACACACACACACACAGGCAGGCAGACAGACAGACAAACAGAAACACACGCCCAAGCACACACACACTCTCTCTCTCACTCACACACACACAGACACAATGCTTGCTTTCAGAAACTACTAAAGTGTCTAACGTGACATTTGTCAGCTGCAACGTTGCGTGATGCCAGAATGCAGAGATACCAGATTTTTTTCTATAATTACAGGACCAACAGGATCCTTTCCTTGGAAGTGGTACAGTGTGCTATGTGATGAGACATTTGTAATGATTTAGCAGTTTGCTGGACTGGCCATCTGGCATACCGAGCAGTTCTCGGTGGGCCCTGCACCTTTGTGGGCCCCTATTTTCAGAAATGTAAAAAAATAAAAAATAATAATAATATATATTATTATTTTACATTTATGAAAATATGGGCCCACATGGGTGCGGGGTCCACTGGTGAGTCAGTTCTGTGCCGCTTATTATGAGGGGGGGACCCTTTAAGCCACAAGTGCCCGGGCCCTATTTCTCCCCCAGTCCAGGCCTGTAGTTTGACTAAGCTGTGTCATACAGTGGAGGACAGGAAGGTCTTGCTCAATATGGCAGATAATGATCAAGTTGTCTGACTAAGCTCAGTCAAGTCAAGTCAAGTCAGCTTTTATTGTCAGTTTCTTCATATGCACAGCCAGGTCATACAAGGAAATTGAAATGACGTTTCTTTCTTCATCTATACCATGACGGACATAGACATTCACAGGACTGACATTTACTGACTGACATCAAAGTGCAAGACAGGGCAAGTAACACTGATGGAGGTGTTACTGTGCAGTACAGTGGATGGCAGGAAACTGTTTCCCAATATGGCCGCCCAATAGACGCTTCGTTGGAATGAGGGTGATGATTTCCTCTACAGTTCTAATTACTTTGGTAACTGAGTTTGTCGTTGTGCGTACACACGATGTCGTAAATCATTAGTGAGCCTATTAATCTCTCTCCACACTAGCTGCCTCTGAGAAATGCTCGGAAATGAAATTAGTATTCCGGAAAAGCAGCATTGATTGCAGATCCAGGGAGGAATAGTTTTTTCCATCATTAAATCATTGGTTTTAATCGCACTATTTGTTGTAGAATTACTCTTGCTTCTATTACCACTCAGCTGTACATTGGCTACGTTTACATGACATTTTTAATTCTGACAGTTCCATCAAATTTACTTTGATATTTAATTTAATTCCGAATTGTTAAGTGTTTACATGACATTTTCAAAAGCGGAATTAAGCTTTATTCAGAATTAAAGTGAGTTAATTCTGAATTAAATGTCTAATGTAGGCCTAACCCTATGTGACGGAGGTCATCTTGCACCTGTTCACCCCCCTCGGGGATCGAACCTGCAACCTCGTCAACTACAACGGTCCGGCAATGGGAGACACAGTACGATACCGCTGGACCAAGAGACCAGTCTCCCAGCCCAACGGCATCGACACTGTATGAGACTTTGGGAGGGAGGTTTACCAACATTCCACGTCAAATCTGCTAGTTAGCCCCGTTACACGTAGGCAATCTGAAGTCTGAGATTCAATTGTGCTGCATAAATACTGCATTAATCAGAAACAACCACTTTGAACAACACCTCAACTTTTTTGTGTGCATCCTAACTAGGTACCACATGCTTATATCAATGACACGACTAAACGTCTCACAGGTACAGACAACAGCAAATAAACACCTCAAAGCTTACAGTAAGAGACGTGTCAAGGTGTGATCCTTACACAAAGACACAGAAAAGACACAGAAAAGGCGAAGTGGATTATGTCTGCTTTGTATACAACCGTCCACTCCAGTGCCTTTTCCTTGTG
>NC_085857.1:8879700-8964700 GCF_034702125.1 Engraulis encrasicolus | reverse complement strand
ATTCTCATTTTGGGTAGGGTGGGTGTGGCGCGCACAGCACATCCAACATCTCTTGTGGCAGGTGCCAGACAAAAGTGTCAAACAGTGACAGCCTTGACAAAGATCCTCCAGGGTGATCGAAAGGCTGCCGTTTTAATTTAACCCATTTTAGCTCGTATATGTTGTTTTGACCTTTGGTGCCTGGAGACACATATACGCTGCATTCAGGCTCTTGAGATTTTAGCTTTTCAAATAAAAAATGTGGGTATGTTACAGCTGAATGAACACATTCTAATGCAAGATGAGGGTCTTAGGGTTTAAATGCAATCATGTTTCATGTTTTTATGTGCATCAGAGAAGAAGATCTTAAGGTTTTCATAGGCTGAGGGCAACTTTTCCCAACAAGGGCTTAGGCATTAAGCAGCCGTTTTTTTGCAGGTGCTTTAGGCATCAATGGGTTAATAAAGTTTATTTTTTGGAGCTAATTCCACAGTGTGTACACACCTACCAAGATGAAATTCACAGAACTTCACAAACACAGACCTATGCTTGTGCACCATGTATTTCAGCACGATGATCATATTGTATTCGCATTTCATATAAAAAGTCATAAGCACTGAACATGAATGTCTGCACTGCACGTTTCATGGGCACGTTTTCAAGTTTAGCAAATATTAATCTTGACATCCGTTCCAATTATTTGTTCTCGTCTTTTGTTTGCTATTCATATCTTTTCTGTTGCTTGCTGTT
Organism: Engraulis encrasicolus; assembly: GCF_034702125.1. Taxonomy (NCBI): domain Eukaryota; kingdom Metazoa; phylum Chordata; class Actinopteri; order Clupeiformes; family Engraulidae; genus Engraulis; species Engraulis encrasicolus. The sequence goes on along the minus strand of NC_085857.1, from coordinate 8,963,971 downwards.
TGATTACTCAGCCAGTCACCGGGCAAACATTGCACATGCTCAAGACAGGGACGTGGAGATGTTTTCAAGGTCAAACAGGTCTAACTATTAAGATGATTAAAAATCTTGCCACCAACCACTCCACTTCCCCTTTTCAAGTTAAAGTTCAAGTTCAAGTTTATTGTAGCCATAGTAGGCCTATAACATACAGTTGCTAGGAATGTCTTTTGGTTTGCTCACAAATTTAACAACACAAATACAACATTAAATAGCTAAGACAAAAAAAACCAAAATTGCCCTTAATACACAGATTTTCTTTTGAACTAGCATTCATTTCTCGCCCATGAATAAACGTCCATCTTCTACACATACTGTACGTATGTTAGAGAAATGAACATTTGTAAATGTAGAATTCTTGCACGCCTTCTTTGGTCAGGTGCGTAGGACTGGATTCTGCTTGAAGACGGTCAGTAGACCGAAACGTCACAGTAAACCATGCAAATGTGTGTACGAGAGCTTTCTTTTCTTTAGAGAAATGAAGATTAAATATCAGCACATGTGCAGCATATACTGCATGCCTGCGTAGTCGTCCCTGCTGGTTATTCACTTGCTCAAGCACCTCTCCTCTCTAAAGCAGCCTCTCACTCTCTTGACGGAATTCTTCAAGTATGTTCAACTGCAGTGTGCAGGGCGGGGGGCAGGTCAGGATCACATCTCCCTCCTCCCCCTGAGCACATCTCCCTCCTCCCCCCTGAGCACATCGACTGCCTCCCCCTTGTCATTCAGCGCTAAACTTCTACACGGGAAGAAAAATAGCTCTGGAAGTCACTGCACCGTGCAGAGCAAAGACGCAGAGTTTTCACAAATAAAATCGTAGATCCATTCTCTCTACTCCACTAATGTATAGGCCTAATGGTTTGGTGAGTGTAGGAAACACGAGCTGGGAGCTTTGAGTGAACCTCGTGATGAACAGCACGCGAGCCTGTTTAGTATAATTTATTAATCCCGAGGGAAATTAATATAAGGACAGCTACATGTAGTAGGCCTATTTGTTAACGCATGGGTCTAATTTGAATAATTATTAAGTGTATCTTCTTAGTATCTTAGTTTGAAGACCAGATATGTGGTGCCAGTTTCTAAAAATCGAAAGATGGGTACAAGAAAAGTGCAGTAAAACGCCTGTGCAGTGGCGAATTATTCCATGTGTGATCCGCTCGAAATTAAACATAGGTACCCATCATTGAAAACGAAAGCATGAGCACATTCTTCAAAGTCCTGGATGCTGTCGCCACAATCTCTTTAGGATTGGGGACTGGACTCTGAGCAGGCCATTGCAGTAGCCTTTGGTATCCTTCGCGCATCTGCCCCGCTTCCAAACTGACACCCTGACACATGACACATTTAGCATTAACCTTTTGTTTTTAACTGTCTAACAGCGCATACCATTATCATTAAATCAATGGAACCTAAAGCAGTTGCAGAGACCGTTTCATATTGGATCAATCCCTTCTCCTTTACTATGAAAGAGAAAGTAAGGTCAAGGACAAATTATTCTATGTAAATGGAAATAAACACTCATGCATTTGGTTGTCAAGTCTGTCGCCCTGAAAGTTCTACTAGCCTACATGCATATGATAGAGGCACGCCCGATTAGCCTACGTGCGCATACATTATTCTGCAGTTGGCATAATTAGGTTACAAATTTAGATAGGCCTAGCAATAGATGACAAAAATACCCTGTACCGAAATTTTAAGCATCTGCCTCGCCATCAATTGTATCGAAACGAGTCACCTCAAAATGTAGGCTATTTCCCGCTGCCTTCCCTTTGTTATTGATCCGAAAACATCCCTTTTTTTAAATTGGGCTACTCTCCTCTTGTGGGGAAGGAACACGTGTGAAAGGGGAAAGGGGAGAGTTATTAAAAATTACCCTAGCGTGGGTAATCTCTCTCTCTTTCTCTATCTCTCTCTCTTTTACGCACGAAGTTGACAGGTGGCTAGCCTGTGATGATCAGCAGGGGGAAATAGACGCGTGATGCGACATATGTCGATTCAGCATAGAAATGCTTCGCACGTTTTTGTTTTTAAACTTCCATCCCAACGTAGTAGGCCTATAGGGTCAAAGGAAAATTAAATAATCACAGCGTCGGCTACCAAACGCGCGTCAAGTTGGACGCCAGGACAGCAATATTCTGGTTCCTACAACTTTACCGACAATAATAGATTTAAAAAAGTACCCTACCATAACGGCAGATAAGCGGGATAACGGCCTTCGAGGTCGACCGGTTATACGAAATGAATGGCTAGGCGGAGGCAACTTTCTCTCCGCGCTGAGCGCGTCGCCAAAGTTCAAAGCCGCCGCCTCGCCATTAATTTCGTATAACCGGTCACCTCGCCGGCCGTTATCCCTTATCCCTTATCCCTTATCCCTTATCCCTTATCCCTTATCCCTTATTTAGCACTCCAAACGACGAGACACGATACAAACTGTGTGCATAGAATACAGTGTAGGCTACTATGCATTCGCCGGAGAAGACATTTGGCGCAAATTCTCAAATAGGGTGACGTCGGGATGGCGTGGGACTGTACAGACTACCATAATAGGAGAAATAGGAGGGGCGAGATCCAAAATGGGAGGGGCGGGATCTCAGAGATCCAGACCTGCCCACTTCTGCAAACTGCAGTTGGATGCTACTCGAATTCTTGGGGGATGAATTTGCATACAGCTCACCGATTGGCTTGTCTGGCCCCGTGCCTCAGTGCTCTGCTGACAGCCGATTGGCCGGCTGGGGCTTGGCAGTGGGCATGGGGGCCGTAGCCGTATTCGCACACAACCAGACACCAATAAATAGGAGCGCACACGCTGATCTGGCTCCACACGCCACTCTGACAGGAGGCCCAGCAAAGTAACGCAAGAGAGGGAGATACTGCCTTCACTGAGACACAAGAGTGACTGACTCAGACTGAGAGAGAGAGAGAGAGAGAGAGAGAGGTAGCGCCTTCACTGAGACACAAGAGTGACTGATTGTGTGTGTGAGAGAGAGGTAGCGCAACAGGCATTTAACTCCAGCACGCGCACCATTGACTTAACAGGTGCAGCCATTCTTTAAAGAGCGCATATCCTACAACAACAAAGAGACTTCACTTTGCAACAACAACCAGCCCGAAAGTCATAGAACTCTTCATAGGGACTCTTCGTAGAGTGCACGCATCACCAGCAGCCTGACAACAACCACAGATCCATACAGACAGACACACAACAAAACAGGAACAAGTCACTTTTGTTTTGCTTATTAGACTCACTCACCCAAACACCTACCTTAATCTCGAATCTCGAGCCGCTATCATGGACGTCAACAAGGACAAGACGCCGCCGACGCAGCAGCTGCGGATGCGCCTGGTGTTCATGGGGGCGGCAGGCGTGGGCAAGACGGCCCTCATCCAGCGCTTCCTGGCCGACAAGTTCGAACCCAAGCACCGGCGCACCGTGGAGGAGCTGCACAGCAAGGAGTACGAACTGCACGGGGGACTGAAGGTGAGCAGCATGGGAAGAAAAAAAGATAAATATTTGTGTTTGAATATACAATACAATGTTCTGTCACATGTCACAGCATTGGAAGCCTAGAAGAAAAAGATATATTGTGTTTGAATATAAGATAAGATAAGATAAGATAAGATAAGATAAGATAAGATAAGATAAGATAAGATAATCCTATATAAAATGCGAGCAAGGAGGACTGACGGTGAGCAGCATTGGAAGCCTAGAAGAAAAAGGGTAACGCTTTAACTTTACGGTACAGTAATTACTGTGTACTTTCTGTGTAACAACAGGGTAACAGAAAGACGTTACATGGTATTTGATGGGTAAAGGGGAATAATTACAAAGTAAATACCATGTTATACACATATCTCAAGAATTACTATGAAACTACTGGGTATTTTCTAACCATCTAATCATCGAACTTCTCTCTGTTAACTTGTTGTTACCCCATTCATGGTATTTACTTTGTAATTACCCCCTTTTTACCCATTAGATACCATGTAACTTCTCTCTGTTACCCTGTTGTAACCCAGAAAGTACACAGTGATTACATAGGGTAGTCTATTGTACCGTAAAGTAAAGCGTTACCAGAAAAAGATATATTGTGTTATACTGTACATGTACAATGAAGAAGAAGAAGATAATTGTGTGTGAATATACATGTACAATGAAGGAGAAGATATATTGTCTATAAACGTTGCAAGATGGTGTACCCACCATTTTTCACTTCAGCATTTTATCAACATTGGAAATGCTTTTTGCAATGCAATGCAATGATGACAAGTACAAACATGTCAATTTGTCATGTCATTTTGTCAATGAAACTCTTGAAATATACATGTACAATGTTCAAATGTCGCAGTACATGAAAAGTGTATGTGTGCCTTATACATGCGAGGAAGATGAAAGACTTGCACACACCACATCATTTTGTTTGGCTTATGTACAGTAGATCTTTGTTTGCATAGGTGATGAGTGACAGACATTGTTATTGCTTATACCATGTCTCATTCATCACCGTACTGTAGTTTATGCATGAACTATGGGGCCACTTATTTTGATAAGATGCAATATCATGTACTACTTGCATTGCACCAAAACCTGTATCGGTCGACCCCTAAGAACTATGGGGCCACTTATTTTGATAAGATGCAATATCTGATTCATGTACTTGCATTGCACCAAGGTATTCTACTCAGTGGTGACCAGCTGCACTGCAATTACTCTGTATGGCCCCTTATTATTATAAGATCCTATATCATGTACTTGCATTACTCTGTATGGACTTAACAGGTGCACGTCTGAAGTGTGTGCGTGTGTGTGCGTGTGTGTGTGCGTGTGCGTGTGTGTGTGTGTGTGTGTGTGTGAATCCATTCATTCATTCATTCATTCGTTCGTCCATTCTCTCCTGAGGTAACTTAACAGAAAGTGTGTAAATAAATAAATAAATACACTCACACTCCTCCATCTCCTCCCTCTCCTCTCCTCTCCTCTCCTCTCCCAGGTGTGTGTGTGTGTGTGTGTGTGTGTGTGTGTGTGAGTGTGAGTGTGAGTGAGAGAGAGAGAGAGAGAGAGAGAGAGAGAGAGAGAGAGAGAGAGAGAGAGAGAGAGAGAGATTAAGAGAGAGAGATTATTGTCAATGTCTTATTTAAATGTTTTTAGTTTAACTGCATCTTGGAGACTGGTCAAACGCAATTTCAGACTTCTGTGCTAACCCTGTTACATAGATTTTTGACTATAAAGTACTCTTGACTTGACTTGACTTGACTCCTCCCTCTCCTCTCGTCCTCCAATCCCAGGTGACGGTGGAGATCATGGACAATAATAAATAAATAAATACACTCACATTCATCCATCTCCTCTATTTAAATTCCTCCAATCCCAGGTGACGGTCAGGGTTGCCAGATGAGGCTGATGATTTCCAGTCCAATGCTCAAAACCCGCCTAGAAGAACAAAATCCCGTCCAATTCTATTGATTTCTATTGCAAAAATTGGGCGGGTTTTTCTGCTACATGCCATTTTTTCCCACACATGACCAGCCAAAGCAGCCCAATTGGGCGGGAAACAGCCCAATCTGGCAACACTGATGACGGTAGAGACCATGGATACGAGCGGCAGCTAAGTGTAGTGTAATGTAATGTAAATGTAAATGTTAATGTAATGTAATGTAATGTAATGTAATTTAATGTAATGTAATTTTGATGTCCAATCCCCAGGTGACAGTGGAGATTATGGACACGAGCGGCAGCTACTCCTTCCCGGCCATGCGCAAGCTGAGCATCCAGAGTAGCGACGCCTTCGCCCTGGTCTACGCCGTGGACGACCCCGACTCACTGGAGGCCGTCAAGTCGCTGCGGCAGGAGATCCTGGAGGTCAAGGCCGACAAGCTGACGCCCATCGTGGTGGTGGGCAACAAGACAGACAAGCCCGAGAGCGAACGCCAGGTCAGACATATTCCCGCTGCCATGATAACAATATATCTGTTCTGGGTGCGTTCCATTGTGTGACCTTGCGTCCTCCACTTGTGCTTGTGGCCTCGTACCAGGAAGTAATATGGTAACATCGTGGTGGTGGGCAACAAGACAGACAAGCCCGAGAGCGAACGCCAGGTCAGACATATTCCCGCTGCCATGATAACAAGTGTTTTCAATCCTCTTTATTAATCCAACCTCTTTGCTTGGTAGTTAAGCTAACCAATCCCAATGTTCGGGAAATATAGCTAGGTGGCCGGTGATGTCTGTTAGCCTAGTTTGGGGTCATAACCGTAGATACGGCATCAACAACTTGAAGGCGGACAAGTTGACGCCCATCATGGTGGTGGGCAACAAGCCCGAGAGCGAACGCCAGGTCAGACATATTCCCGCTGCTATGATAACAATATGAGGACATTTGTAATATTGGTGGACTGGTCCAACACACTTGAGATCAAATACCGTAGGCTGTATGAGGCCCCTGAAGTCAGATGAGTTTGACACACCTGCTCTGTTCTGGGTGCGTTCCAATGTGTGACCTTGCGTCCTCCACTTGTGCTTGTGACCTCGTACCAGGAGGTAATATGTTGTGATGTACTTCTAGGACTATTACAGAGATATAGAATCTGAAGAAGACTGTTGAGGTCGAAACGTTATCCTGCCATGAAATAATAAAATACAACAAAAAGGATTCTAAGTGTGCGGACTTCTCACTCTGAAAAAATATTATAGAGATATGCCAGCACCCTCTACTGGCTGGAGGACAATTAGCAGTTTACCAAGAGGAGAGCACTGCATACCTTGGCACTACCAGAGATATTCTAGACAGAGATACGTCATTCTAGTTCTTTTCCGGTGAACGCCCCTTTAGAAGACCTTGGTTAGGAGACCTTCAGAGTTCCCTTTTAGCATGCTCAAGGAGAGCAAATGGCAGCATGTGTACAGGAAATCGAGCGGTGACAGTAGACGAGCATTTCCTTTGGAGAGTATCGCCAAAGAAAGTGGATGTAACCAAGAAGCGTCATTTTGTTTCCTTTCCGGTATCCACTTTATGTCGGGTGAACGCCCCTTTAGGAGACCTTCGGTTAGGAGACCTTCGGAGTCCTGAGGTTGAGAATCAATGAAGTCCCCTTAGCGCTGTAGATGGCGGAAACGCACGTCTTGTGCAAACACCTCAAAAATAGAAGAAGTAGGGGACAACGCCCCCTTAGGAGACCCAACTTGAGCACACTATTTTGCATTTGGCATTATAGTACAGTATTGACTAACATACTTCAAATGCGTATATACGGGGGACAACTCCTCACACAAAATTCTCTTTATGCAACTTTACAAACAAAACTGTGTGTTGAGTGCAAGGAAAGGGCGTGTTTTGAATCCTCTCTCTTATTTCTCCACCCTCTCTGGCTCCAGGTGCCCTCGGACGACGTGCTCTCCACCGTGGAGCTGGACTGGAACGGCAGCTTCCTGGAGACGTCGGCGAAAGAGGACGAGAACGTGGTGGAGGTGTTCCGGGAGCTCCTGCAGCAGGTGAATCTGCCGAGCCGCCTCAGCCCCGCCCTGCACCGACGCACACGCCGAGACACCTTCCCCAACAAGGAGCCCAACGGCAACGGCAACGGGCTGACGCTGCGGCCGCCCATGAACAAGACCAACAGCTGCACCGTCTCGTAGAAGAAAAAGAAGACAAGACAAGGGGAGGAGAGACAGGGGGGGTTGTTTTTTTGGAGGGGTGGTACCAAGACAAGACAGAAGGGGTTGATGAAGAGGAGGGGGAGGAAGAGGAAGAAGAACAGCTGCACCGTCTCGTAAAAGAAAAAGAAGACAAGACAAGGGGGAAGAGCTGGAAACATGGAGGAGAGAGGGGTGGGGTTGTTTTTTTTGCAAGGGTGACGCATCATGAAACAGCAGCTAGTGTATTTTCACACTTTTCAGCAAACAAGAGAGTACATTGACCCCCAGACCAGAGCCCCACCTGCCATGCACCCCACACACCCCTCCCCACATCCCAAATCCCAATTTAAGCCCCTGGGTACCAGACCAGTCAAGTCAAGTCAAGTCAGCTTTTATTGTCACTTTCTTCATAGGCACAAGTCATACAAGGAAAATCAAATTACGTTTTCTCTCTATACCATGCCAGGACATAGACATATACAGGACTGACATTTTACAGACTGACATAAAGTGCAAGACAAGACAGGTAACAGTGATAGACAGTGATAGAGGCGAGAAGATTGGACTGGACGCGAGTTACAGGGATGACGCGCCAGTCAATCAACGTGCTGCCGCTGAAAAGCAACTGAGGTGACAATGAGAATCCCTGAGTGAGTGGAGTTCAAGACAAGAGGTGAAGAGTGTTGACCGTGGACACGTGCAATCCCTCCTAAAAATCCCTCCTGAGTCACCAAGTCACCCCTTATCATTCACCAGAGACTCCCAGTTGAGAGACTGCTGCTGAGGGCAGAGGTGGACTACACATATGAGAAGGGGGAAGAGTTGCCGCTGTCAAGATGAACTTTTCAATGACAGCACAAGATGGATGCATACAGGCTCACATGGTGTCATGCATTTCCTTTGCTTGACTTTCCACCCCAACTTTGCACAAGTAAAGCTAATGATAACAGCATCATCTAGTGTCTCAAATAGGATTAATAGATAGTCTTTTTTTAAGTTTTAATGTAAATATATGTGTTCATTTTTCATATGACTTTAAGCTGTTGGTTGACACAGTGTGCAACTAGCAGTAGGCTATATTTATTATGAAAGACAAATGGCGAGGTCGTTGTGCGTCCCGGTTGTTACAAATATTTGTGTGTGTACATACAGTCACCGTGTGTGTGTGGAAACTGCGCAGCTGGTGAAAGCTGCTTCTGCGACGTTTTCCGCAGTTGTTTTTTTTGTTTCGCAGCATGAAAAAGAACATTTAATGTTTGTACCATGGTTGCAAAAAGCTTATGTCCATTATGCACTTTGTGTTATGTTTAAATAAAAATACATTTTTGCAATGCCAATTTAGCGATGTTTAATGTCCATATAGCCTATGCCAGTGGTTCCCAACCTATGGGTCGGGACCCACCTTATGGGTCGCCAAAGATCCACAGGGGGTCGCGGAACCCTCTTGATTTTAAGGGGTTTCATTTTAAATATATATAGCCCATGTTGAATAAAAGACAAAGCATCTAATAAATGCATAGAAGCAACAAATTGTAAGTGCTACATTAAACATTTATTCTATATTTGACCAAAGACGAATTGAGGAATAAAATTACTAAAATTAGTTTTCGCAGGAAACAGAGGGCATCTTGAGACTCCTTCTCGTGCGGGCGCTCGCGTGGTTGGGTCACCAAAGCTTACAATAGTAAAAACATGGGTCCCTTAAGAAAAAGGTTGGGAACCACTGGCCTATGCTATAGTTTTGGGGTTTTTCTCACGACCAGTTGTTGATGTGTTATTATTGTGTGGCATGGTCTGTATACAATAAAGCACTGGACAACCCTCTCCCTGTTCTCTTTAAACATTACATTACATTACATTAGTATTTAGCAGACGCCTTTGTTCAAAGCGACTTACAAGGAGCAATTTAAACAAGAACAGGGTAAGGCAAAGTGTACAGTTGCAGCACTGATAGCATTGTCCTACAAAGAGGAAAGAGGACAATGCATTAAAAAGTAGCAAAAGTAAACAAAGACCTCAAGGTACAGTGTACAGTTGCAACACTGACAACACAATAGAAGCAACATTAAATAATAGGAAGTTAACAAGGCAAATTGGATAATAAGCAAGACATCTAGGCGCAGTATACAGTTGCAACAATGTCCAACACAATGATAAAGCAAAATAAGTAAAGGATTTGAAAAGGATGTTAAAAGCAAATTAGGTACAGTACATAAAGATGTTAGGCACATAAGAGAGGTTAATAGCAGTGGCTATTAGAGACTAAGACCAAGGAAAGAGACTAAAAACTAAAGGCTACAAGGTGAGCAGAGTTAGTTATGTTAGAGTGCAGGGACCACAGCTGTGTCTTAATGAAGAGGTACCATTTGCCAGTGTTATCACTGTGACATTTACATTACGCTACACGTGAGAGCCTAGTACGCATAGGTTTTATGGCGTAGCCTATGTAGGATAGGCCTATATGGAAGCAGGACTGTTTAACTAGATAACTAGCCTGCATTAGAGTGAAAATAAATGGCTTTGTTTTTTAAGAATGGCTGTACTGTATAAACATTTTGGGACTGAAACGACCATCTGTCCACTTGCGAAATATTGACACGTCTTGAGAGCCTTCCCGGCACGCGGCTGCGAGCTGCTTCAAAGCAGCTTCAAGTCAAGTTAAGTTGGTTTTATTGTCAATTTCTTTACATGCACTAATCATACAAATAATTGAAATTATGTTTCTTACTTTCCCATGCAGACAGACATAGACTCAGACTCTAGGTGTAGACATAGACAGTATACATCCATTACACCTAGAGTAGGCTATACAATACTCATACAGACATATAAAGTGCAAGACTGGATAACAGCAGACATACATAGTAAAAAAGGAGCTTCTTGGAGTTCTTGTGCTGTCTTGCTCAAAATGCAGGCATCTTTTAATAACAACAATAATAAATAATAACTGTATTTGTATAGCACAGTATCATACAAGGCATGCAGCTCAAAGTGCTTAACAAATGGATAACAAATGGATAAACATAAATGTTAAAAATGAAAATAAAGAGTTAAGTAGAAAAGAGAGACAGAAACAAGAAAGAATTGCAAGAAGACAAGAGAAGAAACTAGTTATTAGACATAATATAGAAACTAAGGAGCCTAGATAGATTAATAAGTAGATGTTGAGAAAATGAAATAAGTTTAAAGAGTTTAAAGATGACATAAGTAGAGATTAGAGGCATAAGGTCCACAAGGGTTAGGCCGAGGATAAATGATAAATAGTAACTTTTGCTGTCAGACCGGGTGGCAGTTGAAATTAAAGTGAGTGGCCTAACACAATAGGGAACTGCAGTACAGTTCAATGTTTCATCATAACAACTCACTCTCTCTTCCAATAGAATGAAGTCTGAGAAATGGTGGAGAGACAGTGCCCACTGGTGGTTCTATGGCGTATTTCTGCTGGGTTTTTTTTTTGGTTTTTTTTACATGAATCATGAATTTTAATTTAAAGCGTTATATTACCCCCCTTCTTTATAAGAGGAGTAGAGTAGAGTAGAGTAACTTAGATGCATTGTAACAAGTGCGTTTCAGCCCCCTAAATAGGATATTTCTTTCTCCTGCTTTTTATACCTGGATATGAAATATCTGCTGTGTGGAAACGGAGGGCCAAAACCATTGCAAAACCAATGCAACCAGGCGATAAAAATATCCACATATAAAAACATCCAGCTACGTGGAAACGGCACCTTAATTGATCCCCGAGGGAAAATTCAGGTGTCAAGTAATTACATAAATACACATGGACATTTAAAGTCAGACACATATGTATAACACAAGTAAGAGTCAGGAGGGGAAAAAAATAAAGACAAAAGAAAATGGCAATGTGCAAAAACAAACTGTGTAGACAAATGTGCAATAAACATAGGCTACTCTGAGAGTTGAGGTAGACAAGATAAAAATGACCAGAAATAAGTGTTAACAGGAACATGATGAAGCGTTGTGATGTTAGAGAGAAAAAAATACATATTACAGGGTAGTCAAGGTAGAACATAGATTCTGGTAAGTTGCATGAAGACAATGGGTTAAATTGTCACAAAGCAGGCACAGAGTGTGATAGGGGTGAAGATTCCTCACAACGTCCCAGTCTAGTACAAGCAAAGTGTATTGAACAATCCACACATACCACAGGTTTCTTTCTTTCTTTCTTTGTTTCTTTCTTCCTTTGTTTCTTTCTTTCTTTCTTTCTTAAATGCAGTATAATGGTTAGGCTAATCATGTAATTTAACATAATAACTTACGTGCTTGTGGAACTAGCAGCCATAAGCCTCCAGGAGAAGATGTCTTAAGGTGTTTAAACATGGCCAGGCATTCTGGATGTACATGATGTGGAAGGTTATGTTTCCACTTTTGTTGTGAATTTGTAAGATAAAGGTGTATTTGTGATAAAAACTAGTTGGGTTGTGTGTGAGGAATGCTTAAAAAAATATGTATGTACAAGTGGAAGAAAAAGTAGTGTGTGTGAGTGTGTGTGTGTGCCTTTTTTGCTTCCTGATTCATTGCCTTGGCAGCACTTCATACATTTTGACTTTGACTGACTTTGGAAATGCTGCTCAACCCCCTTATCTGGCAAAACAAGGCACACATGGACAGAGCTGGCCTGGGGTAGAAATAGGGCCCGGGCACTTTTGGCTTAAAGGGCTCCCATCATGGGGGAGAAATAGGGCCCGGGCACTTTTGGCTTAAAGGGGCCCCTCATGGGGGAGAAATAGGGCCCGGGCACTTTTGGCTTAAAGGGCTCCCATCATGGGGGAGAAATAGGGCCCGGGCACTTTTGGTTAAAAGGGGCCCCTCATAATTAGCGGCGCAGAATTAGGGCCCCTATTTTCAAGTGTTAAGAAATCCTGCACACTGTCCATTCCACTAACAAACTTTAATACAACATTTCGGTCATCCTACCTTCTTATGGTAATGTAAAAAAAATGCAGAAATGTAAAAAAAAAAACCTATATACTGTACAGCTCCAGGCCTTTTTATTAGAATACCATGAAAAAGTTGATTTATTTCCATAATTCCATCAATAATGTTAAACTGTCATGGATTGTAGATTCATGGCCCAGTTTTTTTAACTATTCCAATCATTATTTTTTTTCTTTTTATATACGTTGGCCTTCCAGCTCAAAAAACCCATGAATTGGGGAATTCGCATTATTAGAATATTGTTATAAAATCACATTTTTCTTCATCAAAATTCGGGTCACATTATATCAGTTGAAATTTGGTACTTTCTACATAACATGCAATGGTCAATACTTGGTTAGGACATTCTCTGTCTTCATAATGGCCATGATGCGTTTAACATTGAAGTCAATGGAAAAACAGTGCATGGCAGTTATGGAAGCCCAGATATCCTTGATGCTTTGCTGTCAGCTGTTCTTGTTTGTTGACCTGGTACCCCACACTTCACTCTTCAATATACCCTGTAGATTTCCATGCCACGTTTTGGCGCTAACTCACCAGTTTAATTCTAAATAACCAGAAATGAATCCCCATTGAAAATGAATGGGGTTTAATTTCTGTTGAGTTAGAATTAAACTGGTGAGTTAACACCAAAACGTGGCATGGAAATCTTCGGGTATATTGAAGAGGGAAGTGTGGGACACCAGGTCAGCTATACAAAAACAGCTGACGGCAAAGCATCAAGGATATCTGGCCTTCCATTACTCCCATGCACTGTTTCTGCCATTGACTTCAATGTTAAACGCATCATGGCCGTTATTATTAATAATATGAAGACAGAGAGAGTCCTAACCAAGTATTGAACATTGCATGTTGTGTAGAAAGTACCAACTGTTTTGATGTGCACTGATGTGAAACAAATTTTGATGAAGAAAATTGTGATTTTATTACAATATTCTAATGATGTGAATTCCCCAATTCATGGTTTTTTTGAGCTGGAAGACCAAAATGTGTAAAAATAAACAATTTAATGATTGGAATAGTTAAAAAACTGGGCCATGAATCTACAATCCATGACAGTTTAACATTATTGATGGAATTATGGAAATAAATCAACTTTTTCATGGTATTCTAATAAAAAGGCCTGGAGCTGTATATATATATATACATTTTTGAAAATAGGGGTCCACAAGGGTGCAGGGCCCATCAGGAAATGTCTGCAATGCCAGATGGCCAGTCCAGCCGTGCACATGGCCAAGTTTGAGTCTTACCTGTGCAAGTTATCAGCCGTGTGTTCGCCACCGCAAAGGTAAGAGTGAGTCTGCTTTCAGAGATTTCTTCTAAACAGAGTTGAATATAGCCTAAGACTTTTCAAAGTGTGTACTTCCATGGGGAATACCCTCACTATTCAAACGTTGCTGCAGTTGTTTCTAAGTAAATCCCTGAAAAGTCCTCCAAAAATTGTTGTGGCTAGGCTGACAGTGGGGAAACGTAATTGTTTTCTCAACGGAGGCGGGGCATCAGAAAAACGTGAAGCCACAAGCTCAAGTGGAGGACGCAAGGTTGCATATTGGCAGCAGAGGTGGAAGAAGTACTGAAGTTGTGTACTTAAGTAAAAGTAGAAGTACCCTGCGAAAAAATTACTCAAGTGAAAGTAAAAGTTGTTTCCCAAAAACGTACTTAAGTAAAAGTCCTAAGTACTAACTTTTAAATGTACTTTTCAGTACAAAAGTACAAGTAGGCCTACTCACGCAATGGCTGTCTTTCTCCATGTCTACCTACTTGATCCAATAGGAAAAAGTGTCTGCAACGGTTTTCGGTTCTACTTGAACATGACTATGGAGTCCTGTTAATGTTTTTAAAAGTATATTTTCTGTCTGGGTGTCAATTTGGAAGAGGGGCTTGGTCCCGCCTCCCTGCCCGCAGCTGAGGCTACTGAAATATCCACGAAACACAACAGGAAAACCTAGGATAAATGTAACTAGTAACAAAGTCTTCTCCTAGAAATGTAAGGAGTAGAAAGTACAAGTACTTGTCAAAAAATGTAATTGAGTAAAAGTAAAAGTCTGCATTTTTATTTTTACTCAAGTAAGTACAAATTCCAGAAAAAACTACTTAAGTACAGTAACGAAGTAAAAATACTTAGTTACGTTCCACCTCTGATTGGCAGGGCCGGTTTTTAGCATAGGCCGGCTAGGCGGTCGCCTAGAGCGCCATGTGAAGAAGGAGCGCCGAAATGGCGCTCTCCTATGCGTAATTTTGCGATATGAAGTTTTTTTTATGAAGTCGCAATCAACAAAGAGTGGCGAAAGCGCTCCTCACGGCAAAGCGCCCCTCAGCCAATAGTAATATCGCTTCCAACTGTCTCTGGGAAGTCTGTGAACCAATAAACAGACAGTTCTGAGAAAGGGGGCGGGACGAGTGACAGCGTGCGAGGCGACCTATTTTGAATTTGGAGACTCACTCGAGAGAGAGACAGTGTTGCCAGATTGGGCAGGTGCCCGCCCAATTGGGCTACTAGGGATGAGTGTCGGCGGGCAAAAACGGAAAAAAAATGGCCATTTGGCGTTTTTTTTAAGCCATTTTGGGCCCATAGAAGTCAATGTAATTTGTTGAATTTGGGCGGAATTTAGCGCATTTTGGCGGTTTTTGAGAACCTTTTGGGCGGGATTTGGTCAGACACATCTGGCAACACTGGAGAGAAAGGCAAGCGCAAACAGTAGTGCCGGTCTACTGGATGGAGATTATTATGTTCTCATTAAACCACTCATTGCATGATGCAGGAGTTTCAGAGGGTGTTTTGGAACTATGTGATTTAATCAGCAACCGTTTGTGATTATGGAAAGCCTAATAGTTATGAGGTTACTATTTGGAATTAGAGAGAAAAAGAGCTTTGTTTTTGATCAGAGAAATCGCTAGTTAGCATGCTAACATTAGCCAAGTATGCCAAGCAATGAAATCCAGTGAAGTAGCTGTTAGTAGCCTACTCACTACTCACTAACACCCACCTGATATCATAATACTTGCTTAGGTTGACAAGCAATGTAAAGTAAGACTGGTGCAATGTTTAAAACAATTTTAGCTGCCATATCTCCTTCCATCCACATGAATTACCTGCTTGTTGTAAGCTTAAAAAACATTCATTTCCAGACCAGAATGACATAGCCTACATTAATCATGTAACAGAACCATGCACAGCAGACAAGTGAGGCTATTTACTATATTTTGTATATTATGAAATTCAATAGCGTGACAGCTCTTCTCCCTGTCTCTCACCCTGTCCCTCCAGTTCAAACACATAGATAGCCCCCTTCTCATTCTCCTACTCACAAATGCACCACTATTTCCAGTCCAGAAATGAAATTGGTTTGGAAGACAGCACAAATGTGAAGCTTATTAAAATTGTAATGCTGCCATGCTTTGTGATGCTGTAGGTAGTGTAGATCAATGCAGACCTCCTTGGTAGGCTTATTGTCTACACATGCCATTTTACAAGCAAATGTACTGTATCACTCTCCTGGCATTTCAATTTCACGTTACAATTCAAACACATTGATAACCTCCCTCTCATCTGGGGTTGGGGGCCCCACCACCATCACATCCAACACACCACACAGTGAAGCTACTTTTCATGCGACTCAATCTGATGTGTTGGTCGCCTGTCAAAAAGAACCACAAATCCATTTGATGAAAAATGGTTATTGTTCTTGATGCTATTTAGTTAAGCTTACTACGGATATTACTCTTGTGTTCTGTAAGGTATAAGAAAGAGGTTTTTTTTTCTTTCAAAGGTAAGGCGGGGGGGGGTGGGGGGGGGGCAGAACTCAAACTCGCCTAGGGCACCAAATAAGCCAGAACCGGCCCTGCATATTGGAATGCACCCTGTTTTTCTTAGTGCTGGTGCATGTGATTACCTTATATATACGGTACAGTAGATTTTACAGTGTTAATTCAACATGTAGAGAGCGTAGGAGCAACACTAATGCTACAGTAGTGTTATATAGGACTCTCTAAGTGTTGAATTAACTCTGAAAAATGTACTGTGTTCTCACATATTTCACAATTTTAAAGGCAATAGCAAAATACACAAAGAACATTCTTCATAGATTCGAAACTATGTCCAGCTAGACAATGGTCCTATGTTGAGAGTTTAGTAGAAGATTAGAAGATTAGATCTTTTAACAATGGCATACAATAAAAAAAAAATGTAATATTTCATTCCATTTTTTGACCCTGACTCAATAGGGTCCACTTGGCTAATCACAATGCAATGGTGTTCTTGGAAGGTGAAGGTCATCCTACTGACCCTCATCTACATCTTCATCCAGTACACCTTCATCCACTACTTCAGCACTGGGACGCATCATTTTTGTCCACAGTTACGACCTGCAAATTCTCGCACCTTCATCCAACACCAAGCACCACAAGAGCCTACTCACTCATTTAACTCTGGAAGGAAACGGCAGCACATCCTACTTTTGGCGGCCGGCCGTTCTGGCTCGTCGTTTTTCGGGGAGCTCTTCAACCAACACCCAGACGTCTTCTACCTGTACGAGCCTGAGTACCACGTATTCAAGGCTTTAAATATGACACCAACCAGCAACGACCGGCGGATGGCACTAGGGGCCAGCAGGGACCTTCTCAGGTAGGGTTACATACCGCCATTCAGACATCGACTTTTTATTGCAGGAACCATTTTTCCAGCTTGCAGGAACTGTTTTCAGACCCTATCTGTAAGGGCATTTGGACCATGGCAAAATTAGACACTAAATTATACACTAATCCTGTAATTGCGCTGTCACTCTCTCCACTTCACGCTCATATAGCAACATTGTTGCAAATGTCAATTGAGTTAGAACGTTGTTCACGCGCCTGTAAGTACTTGCAACAATGTTCAAATGACTCGGAATGACTTGGAATGACAATCAAATACTATCAGAATGGCAGTATGTCGATTAATCGATTAAAAAACCATTAATCACAATCAATCGCAAATCCAACTGACAAGAGGCATGTGTGAAGAGGGGTGTGAGTAATTGGAATATTTAAATCACTTCTTTTGTATTAAATAATTTTAATAGAGCTCATTGAAATGTAGCATTTTATCTCATTTTTTAATTAAAATGTTTAGATTTAGTTGATCTAAAGTTCCAAAGTTGTTTGAAGAATTCAACCATGGGGGGCAGCAGACAGAGTAGACGTGCTGTCTGAAAAACCAACATTGAAAAGAAACTGCAGCAAATTCGAAAAGCTATAGGCCTACAGCTTTTTCAGACGTGTGTCAGGAATATCTCATGCAATACAAAAGTTCCACTCTGGTATGAAATTAGAGCAGTGGACCAAAATCGTTTGCATCCCTATTCTCAGGGCTTTGTTCCTCTGCGACCTGCATCGTCTGGAGGACTACATCGTCCCCCAGGCGCGCGATCACGTCACGGACCACCTCAAGCGCCGAGGAGCCAGCAGAGCTCTCTGCTCTCCCCCGCTGTGCGACTCCTTCTTCGGCCCTCATCACCTGCGAAACATCTCTGAGGTAGGGCTGCACAATTAATCGAATGTAATCGAAAATCGTGATATAATCGTGATATAATCGGGATATCGAAATCGGGATTTCAATCAGGATTTAATCATGGCAATAGTGACCTACCTTCGAGAGCGTCCTTGAAGCCAGAACATACTGACAGGCTGGTGTTTCATTTTGTTATCCTTTTTCAAAAAAAAAATCAGCAAAAATCAATAATCGTGATTAATTAATCATAATTATGATTTTGACCTAAATAATCGTGATTATGATTTTGACCTAAATAATAGTGATTATGATTTTTTACATAATTGTGCAGTCCTACTCCGAGGAGGTGGCGTGCAGGGAGACGTGCGGACCCCTGAACCTCACCCTGGCCTCTCAGGTCTGCCGCTGGAGGGGCACGGTGGTCATCAAGACCATTCGAGTACCGGGGGTCGGCGACCTCCAAGACCTCCTGGAGGACCCTCGACTCAACCTGAAGGTCAGTTCAGTTAGGTTTACTTGATAGGGACAGATACACATCATGTGCTGTAGGCTATAAAAACCCAACAGAATAGCATCATAGCATTTTTAGCCTTGGCCAGTGGTGTAGTCCATTGTACGTAGAACGCAGGTATACGCAGTATACCGACCTCAACATTTCAGGGATTTCAGTATACCCACTTAAAATTGATTGATCCATTATTTAGAGTAGCACAAATATATACAATATACAGGGATGATAAATGATACTCTACTCTACTCTACTCTACACTCCAGTCTACTCTACTCTACTCTACTCTACTCTACTCTACTGTACTATACTATACTCTCTACTCTACTATACTCTTCAAATACAGTTATTATTATTATAGGTGGTTCAGCTGATGAGGAACCCGCGTGGGGTGCTAGCCTCCAGGATGATAAATGATACTCTACTCTACACTACTCTACGCTACTCTCTACTCTACTCTACTATACTACTCTCTACTACTCTAATCTACTCTACTCTACACTACTCTACTATACTACTCTCTACTCTACTCTCTACTCTCTAATGTAGGTGGTTCAGCTGGTGATAAATGATACTCTACTCTACTCTACTCTACTCTACTCTACTCTACCATACTCTACTCTACTCTACCATACTCTACTCTACTCTACACTACTCTACTCTACTCTACTCTACACTACTCCACTCTACACTACACTACACTACTCTACTCTCTCTACCCTACCATACTCTACTCTACTCTACTCTGCTCTACTCTACTCTACTCTACTCTACTCTACTCTACTCTGCTCTACACTACTCCACTCTACACTACACTACACTACTCTACTCTCTCTACCCTACCATACTCTACTCTACGCTACACTCTACTCTACTCTACTCTGCTCTACTCTACTCTAATCTACTCATCTATACTCTCTACTCTACTCTACTCTACTCTACTCTACTCTACTCTACACTACTGTACTCTACACTACTCTACTCTTCTCTACTCCACTCTTCTCTACTCTACTCTACTTTACTACTCTACTCTACTCTCTACTACTCTACTCTCTACTACTCTACTCTACTCATACTCTCTATTACTCTACTCTATTCTACTCTATACTACTCTACTCTACTCCACTCTACTCTATACTACTCTACTCTACACTCTACTCTATACTACTCTACTCTACTCTACTCTCTACTCTACTCTACTCTAGGTGGTTCAGCTGGTGAGGGACCCGCGGGGGGTGCTAGCTTCCAGGATGCTGTCCTTCCCCAGGAGCTACCCGCAGCTGAGGCTCTGGAAGATGAAGCGCCGCAGACCCGAGGGTCTGGACCTGACACAGGAAGTGCAGGTCTGCGAGAACTTCCTGCGTTCGGTGACCATCGCACTCAGGCGGCGCCCCGCCTGGCTGAGGGGAAGGTACACGTTGGTCAGGTAGGCTACGAGCCCGAGGAGTTTTTATTATTCAAAGATTACACTGTTTCTATGTTTATTTTTATGTTTATTTGTTTCTATGTTTTATTTGCTGTCTTTGTGTGTCTTAAGGGGTCCTCAAGTCCTTTTATCTGCCTGTCCAGCACTTTGGTCAGCTATCTTGTTGTTTTTTAAAGTGCTCTATAAATAAACTTTGACTTGACTTGACTTGGAACTGAAAGAAAAGTTTGCGACACCAAGCTCCCGTTTCTCTTATTTTAATGTGACGTTTTCGGGCAGCATGCCCTTTGGCAGTCATGGGTAAGCGGTTAGGGCATCAGACTTGTAGCCCAAAGGTTGCCGGTTCGACTCCCGACCCACCAGGTTGTTGGGGGGAGTAATCGACCAGTGCTCTCCCCCATCCTCTTCCATGACTGAGGTACCCTGAGCATGGTACCGTCCCGCCGCACTGATCCCTTGGGGCGCCATTGAGGGCTGCCCCCTTGCACGGGCGAGGCATAAATGCAATTTCGTTGTGGGAGTTTCCCAAGGGACTTTCACTTTCACTCACTTCACTTCATCAGACATTCATGTCTCTTTCAGTTTTCATGGTACTTCCGCTAGTCCTGTACGCCTTTGAGACGGATGTACAGTAGTGCTCAGGTGTTTTTTCCTCTTTTTGACGACAACATTTAATTCTAGGAGCATTATGACACGCCCCTTAAGGCAGACCGGGACCTGGTCACGTTAGGTGCCCATAGAAACCTATTACATTGGCATATCTCTATACTTAAACAATCTCTAATTAAAAAAAAGAGAAACAGGAGCTTGGTGCCGTGGACTTCTCAGTTTTCATGGTATTTTTTGCTAGTCCTGCACGCACCCAATCTTTTTGAGACGGATGTACAGTAGTGCATGTTTTTCCTCTTTTTGACGACAACAGGTACGAGGACTTGGCCAGGAACACTCCTCAGGTGACGCGGGTGGTGTTTGAGCACCTGGGGTTATCCGTCGAGGACGTTATTCTGGACTGGATTCAGGAGAACACTAAGGCCGAATACGACGAGGCATCAGGCGTGGATGCGTACGGTACCAGAAGAGACTCTGCCGCGACGTCGGAACAATGGAGGCGGAGGCTGTCCTTTGACATGGTGGAATATCTGCAAACACTTTGTGCAGCCACCCTCGATCAGCTGGGCTACAGAACTGTACACTCCTCCGCAGAACTGAGTAATGTTTCGCTATCCCTTGTTCAGGAAAGGACCTGGGAACCCTTTCAGTGACAAACTTCACAAAACTAATCTCGATGTGTTACGATTCTGCTCCCCTCCCCTTCCAGCTCATTTCTTGCCAGTGCAATGGACAGAAATGTGTGTCTCACCTGCAACGGCCTATACTACAAAGTTGGTTCAGGAGTAAACCAGGCTAAGTTAAGGGGTAAATCATCTAATAGACGAGCCTGGAGTCCTCATTTTCTTAAGAAAGGCTCTTGTACTGTATTAGATGATTTACCTCTTAACTTAACCATAGCTTATCCTGAACCAGTTTTGTAGTATAAGCCCCAGGTCTCTCTCTGTCAGAATTAGGCTTGATTAGGTTACGAGTGCTCTGGTAGTAGGCACTTAAGAAGCTTTTCTCCTGTTCCTTAGTTGGACATTAGGCTGGCAATGCATTATACACATTAGCAGCAGCTGCTTTGTTTCTCTACATACAGTCTCATATGGGCTCATATTAAAGGGTAAACAGGAATACTAGACTTAGAGGTTATTCTTTTTTTTAACATATAAGTTATTGAAAAATAGGTAAAAACTCCTAAAACAGCAAACCTGCCTAATATCCTTACCCACACTTTAAAAAAACATTTATCCACTTAAAATTGGTAATATTAATCACAACTCTTAAAAATTTAATAAGTAAGTAATTGTACGTTCGTTCATGCTTGTATTTCACCATAAATTCTAGAAGGCAACAGCACCAATATGTTTCCAGTCATCTCAATATAAAAAACCTGGTTGCATAATAGCATTAGTTGTTTTGGGTAAGGTGTGCACATCCAAAGTCACTTGTTGCAGGTGTTAGACAAAAGTGTCAGACAGTTGAAGTAGGTACTGTAGGTCTGCACACTGCAGAATAAGCTCCAAAAAAAGAAAGTTTATGAAATTAATACAAATGTTTTAATTTAATAAACTTTATTTTTTGGAGCTTATTCCACCTCTAAGCGCCCCATTCCGTGTGACTATTTATCACTTATCCTGGGCCTAACCTCTGTGGACCTTATGCCTCTACAATCTCTATTTATGTCGTCTTTAAACGTATTTTATTTCTTTACATTTACTCATTTATCCATCTACCTGTTCTCTCTATTCCGTCTAGCTTCTTCTCTTGTCTTCTTTCTTGTTTCTGTCTCTCTTTTCTACTTCACTTTTTATTTTCATCTTTAACATTAATGTTTTCCCCATTTGTTAAGCACTTTCAGCTGCATGCCTTGTGTAATATTGTGCAATACAAATACAGTTATTATTATTATTATATTAATATTCCGCAGTGTGCAGATCTACACTCTCAGAAATAAAGGTACAGAACTTGTCGCTGTGGCAGTACCCTCAAGGGGAGTACCATTGCGTCGCTTGGGTGGTACCTGAAAAAAATTGTGACAGATGCACGTTGATCAACATTACAAGAAACTGAACGCACCTCTTTTTTGGGGTACCAATCAAGTGACACAATGGTACTCCTCCCCTTGAAGGTACTGCCACAGCGACGAGTTCTGTACCTTTATTTCTGAGAGTGTACGTTCTTCAACTGCATAATAGCATTTTTTAAAAAAAAAAATGTAACCTTTATTTAACCAGGAAAATAAACCGGTTGAGATTAAAAATCTCTTTTACAAGGGTGACTTGGCCAAGTGGTGGCACAAGTTACACAAATAAATTCCCAGTCGCATTAATATACAAATCAAATGACACAATCAATAAATAAATAAAATCAATTAAAACAGTTACAGGCAAGTGAATCAGTCTCCAGTGATCTCATCTTGGAGTTAAAATCGCGCAATGGAATCAAATGTGTTAACTTCAAGTCCTTTTGCAAGTTGTTCCATGAGGCAGGTGCAGAAAACACAAAGGACATTTTCCCCTGCTCTGTACGAAAGCAAGGGACAGAAAGTAACAAATGGCCTTTGGAGCGCAGACCATACGATTCACTGTTCTCTCCCCCATTTCCTCTTGGTTCCTGTCTCTGGTTTTCTTAATTTTCCTCCGATACATACAGACACCAACACAACATATACAAGGGGCAGCTGTGGCCTAATGGTTAGAGAGTCGGTATTTCAATCAAGGGGTTGCTGGTTCAAATCCCCCCAGACCTCTCCCTACATCTCCATCCATGGCTGAAGTGCCCTTGAGCAAGGCACCTAACCCCACATTGCTCCAGGGACTGTAACCAATACCCTGAAAGATAATAGTTGTTAGTCGCTTTGAACAAATGAAAGCGTCAGTTAAGTGAAGTGTAATGTACCCACACCGACAACACTCTACATCCCCTCGAGCATTTCAATAAAGTATTTACGTAATTAAGTACATTTTATTGCCATGTCCCACATCATGTTGCAACCCATGGAGACAAGTAGAGTAGAGTACATGTCCGTCAGCTTTTCGTGCTGACTTGTGTGACCTGTTCCTGATAGGCCTTTGCAAAGAACACAAAGAACCCTGTCAGGACACACAGGCAGGCACGCACACGCACGCACACGCACGCACGCACGCTCGCGCACACACACACACACACACACACACACACACACACACACGCAAACGCAAACGCACTAACACACGCACACGCACACGCACACAAACACACACACACACACACACACACACACACGATTCACCAAACCGCACAGCGCCACACATCCCCATGTGTTTCCCCTTTCCCGTTGACTACCATACCAGGGACATTGTTTCCTTTACTGACACACGAGGAAGTGGCCTGTGGTCCGTTGCCGTCTGGTTCCTCTTTGAACCAGGTTTAAATAGGCCTTCACTTCTCTCCTGTAGAAGCCCAACAGTCTCCCGCACTGACAGGCAGCCAGCCCAGCAACACTGACACCGTGGGTGGATTACATATACGACCAGAGAGGTATGTGAACATACACTACGTTGGTAGTCCATCAGGGGCCTATATTACAATGCTGGTTTAGGAGTAAACCAGATGAAGTTAAGAGGTAAATCGTCTAATAGAAAAGCCTGGATTCCTCATTTTGTTAAGAACATGAGGACTCCAGGCACTTATATTACATGATTTACCACTTAACTTAACCTTGTGTACTCCTGAACCATCTTTGTAGTATACTGCCCTACAATTTCAGAACGCAGTATATTCAAAATGGTAAACTGAGAAAAAAGGCTTTAAAGTTTCCTTTCTGGCCACGCGACTGTGTTGGAGGTAAAGTGGTGATGACACATCAATATAATACTTTTTTATAGTTGAAATTTATGCACACAAGAAAAAAGCGAAAAAAACAACATTCTCATTACTTTTTAGCTGAAAAATCATTATACTGCGTTCTGTTGTGGTATTACTGTCTACACCAAAACCACGGTGTCAATGGAGAAGTGCAGTATAATTCGCATTATACTGCGTTCTTGGCTAGTACGACGTAACCCCCTAAAACCAAAAAGCGCAGTATAATCAATTTTTATCGTTTTTTTCCGAAACAGGACCAAGTTGGCCCAAAAAAATTTACCACAAGAAAAAGAAGGTATTTTAAAGCCAATTTCCGGTCTAAACCCATTTTCGACCATTTTCAAGATACTGCGTTCTGATATTGTAGGGCAGTATAGGCCCCTGGTTAACTAAATGGACATGCAGGGTGTATACATGTTTGTTAGGTTATACATGTTATATGAAAGGTTATACTACATGTTATGTGAAAGCAGGCAGTGTGCAGCCTCAAGTGGGGAAGTCAAGTGAAGTGGGGGCTTTCCATTGACACGTCTACGCTCCACTAAAGTGTTAGGCTGTGCAACTCTACTGCCCTGGCTGTAGGATTAAACCAGTCCAGTAACTAGACAAATACTGAGGTCAAATACTGTATGCTGTACTGCATACATTTAGAATGCTTCAAACACTTCAATCAAACTCTTATGTTTGTTTTAATTAATCATTGCCTTGAGGATAAATGGGGGAGGGGTATACAGACGGAATGTATCATTGTTGATCATATATCAATTTATCATAGATACATTTTACATTACTGAAAAAAAAACACAAGAGGACATGACCTATGTGTCCTCACTGGTAGTTACGGCCATGCCTACAGCAGTACACTCGCCTCCAAAAGAGTTGTCGCCTATCCATCTGTTTGGAATAACAGCTAATAACCTGACTTTCAATTAATCACTTGGCTTCAGAAGTCACTCATATGAAAGCTACAACCCTCCCGAATGAAAATGTATGTACAAAAATAAATGTAATGCACCAAAGAAAGATTGACCCTTTATTGAACACAGACAGGGCAGATTTTCACAAGACAAAAGTTTTGTCGCCTATCGAACATGAGCAGATAAGTCACTTCAAAACACTTCAAATATGCAGATTGGGTGTCATACGTAATCACTGAATCACTCTCACCTCTCCAGAAAATCGATTTTGTCCTTAGGTGTATGTTTAGGGTCATTGTAATCATGGAAAGCAACACAATGAAAATCAATGGAGTTCAATGAGAGATGGTGACATATTTGCTATTCATAGAGCAATACATGTTTTACTTCATGATTTAATCAATGATAAAAGCCCTCAAACACCTGCAGCATGCATGCAGCTCATCATAAGAGCTGTATCTGTACCATGTTTGACTTTATGCACCATTTCTCTTATTTCATATTCTTCATCTCCAACACCATATAGTTTTGATGCCATCAGTTCTAAAATGGTTGATCTTGGGATCTTGACTTCAGAGTATGAGTCCCATTAGCCTTCATTTTTGTCAGAATTAGGCCTGACATACTCTTGGCTGGCTTTTTTGAGACAGGACAGTGGGAGAGACTTCTTTGGTGTTAAAGGTGAAGAATTTGGAAAACATACATGGTGCCTAAAGTCAAACATGGGAGGGATACAGCTCTTATGTGGAGCTGCATGCATGCTGCTGGTGTGTGAGGGCTTTTATCATTGATTACATCATGAAGTTAAAAATGTATTGCTCTACGAATAGCAAATATTTCACCATCTCTCATTGAACTCCATTGATTTTCATTGTGTTGCTTTCCATGATTACAATGACCCTAAACATACACCTAAGGCCAAAGTTGATTTTCTGGAGAGGTGTGAGTGAATCAGTGATTAAGTATGACACCCGATCTGCGTATTTGAGGTGTTTTGAAGTGACATATCTGCTCATTTTCACATTATGTTCGATAGGCGACAAAACTTTTGTCTTGTCAAAATCTGCCCTGTCTGTGTTCATTAAAGGGTCAATCTTTCTTTGGTGCATGAAATTTATTTTTGTACATACATTTCCATTCGAGAGGGTTGTAGCTTTCATATGAGTGACTTCTGAAGCCAAGTGATTAATTGAAAGTCAGGTTATTAGCTGTTATTCCAAACAGATGGGTAGGCGACAACTCTTTTGGAGGCGAGTGTATAGGCTGTGCAACTCTACTGGACTGGTTTAACACGACATCAACACAAGATCAAAGGTGGTTATACTGTAAAGGCACACGTTTTGGCTCGGAGCCCTGAATGATTGTCCCCCTCGTCTGTATTAGGGGCTAGGGCTATTGTACCAGACAGATGTAGCCTATTCACCCCTGACAACATAGATCAGCTGTTAATAGCACATTACTAAGCTGTTCACAATGGCACACATGGCCGTAACTACCATTAAGGACACAGAGGTCACACGCCACCTCCATTTATCAAGACAGTGATTAATGGCACATGTTTTTTTTGGAAGATAATGAAAAGAACCGCACACCGGTGAGCTCCCATTTACTCCATTTATTTCTGTGTGTCTGAGAAACATGGATCAGCTGTTAGTAACACATTACTAAGCTGTTCACAATGGCACATGTTTGTTTTTCTGTCCTCCCTGGGAAGACTCCTCATGTCATGTCTTGGCCCCTGGACTTGGTCAAAGCTCCACAGAGAGCGCTTTTACGAAGCCTGAGGAGTTTAGAACAAGTAAAGGGTCCTCGACTGCTTTCTACGAAGCCTGAGGAGTTCACATGGCATAAGACAGAAAACGTAATTACAATTTCCTTGTATGACCTGCGCATATGAGGAAACTGACAATAAAAGCTGACTTGACTTGAACACTAATGTGTGTACTAGTGTGCACTGCTACTGCTGCTACTACTACAGCTCACTAGCACACTAGCAGTGCAGCATCAACACGGGGTAGTGCTCAACACAGGGTGCTACTTGGCAATAGAGAGATTAGTTTTACAAAATTAGGTTTTAATTACCATGGTGGTTGTGTATTTGTTAAAAGTAACATTTGTGAATGGGCATAATGAATTTTGGAAAGGAACTACTCAAAATCTTACACGGCGCACCTTGAATGTATTTACATTACACTGAGATAATGGAAGTTGGAGGCATGCAAGTCGTACCCCTCTGCCAACCACACTCTGCCAGTGCTGCAGCTGCATCATGGAGATACGACCTCCAGAGCCCTGGAGGAATTGTTAAGGTGAAGACCATGTTCAGAACAAGCAAAGTCCTTCACTCTCATGGGTCACTCATGGTCTACACTTCCAGCTCAGCGGCGGCACCGATACTGCAATGAGGAGATTAAATTCATCTCGGGCTCTCTGTTGCAGTGTTGCCAGATGGAAAATGCTGAATTATCGTACCAAAATCTCAAAATTATCGCTTTTGGGGGCTTTTTGGGAGGAAATGATCGTATAAGACCCAAATTGTTGTTTCAGGGCATCTAAATTAACTGCATGACAACTCATTGTCAGAAATTACCATACACCACATTTTTTTTATCGTTCAGAGGACACAATGGACAAAATTATGGTACAAATACAATAATTATCGTGCATATGGCAGCACTGCTCAGTTGTAAGGCACAGACTATTCTGTTACTGCTAGTTTGTAGTGCAGGTTCAGTTGTAAGTTTAGGAACATTTCATATAGATTTTTCCATTCAGCATTTTTTTTACTTCTAGGACCCCCCCGAACACAAATCCACCTGTTTCCAATTTTTTCCTTAATATTTAGTGGCAAATCCAAGATGGCTGCCATTGTGTACAGAACGTTCGCCATTAATGCTGTTTTAAGGATTGGATTTCTTCAGTTAATCTTTTTTTATATATATTTCCAGGACAACATTTCATAGAAAACCACTTGTTTACAATGTTTTGCTTGTTTTTTAGTGGGAAAATCAAGATGGCTGACATCATATTTGGCAAAATTGGCATATTTAGTATTTTTTAAGTCTATTCAGCCATTGTTGACTTTTGGTAAGGCTTAATATTTGTTACATGACTGAAGTCAGCCATCACATAAACTAAATCCATTACAAAATCCAAGATGGCCGACATTTCATATAGCAAAATCAATATTAACATAATGCTTTCAGGTGTATAAAACCATTCATTTGTGGATTTAAGCACATACGATTTTGTGCAGGTCCAAATTATTGTTCAAACAAAAATTACTATGAATCAATTAATGTACAGTACCTGTTATGCAGTGCTACCTGTACAGTAGCATTGCATATGCACTGGTTTGGCTGCCTATGTCAAGGACAAGGCCTACAAAGTTGCTTCAGGGTCGGCTTCAGCTTATCAGAAGGCTATGAAACCAAATGTTCTGCCTGGGATGATGCATTCCTCCAATTCCAACAATCTTGCCATGCTCTCAGACTGCTCACAGAACTAGGCTCTTTGGCATGACAGTCAGTGTACACCCATGACCCTAGTAATGGCCAAACTATCATACCTTTGTAAGACCTTTGGCATCATGAAGTATTGGTGGCACAAGTGTGAATGTAAATTGTGTCAGCCTCCAGAAATTTTGGGCCCCACAAAAGATTTGATTTTTGGGCCCCCATAAGGGCCCCTGTCAGTGCTGTCAGTACTTAGCGCCCATGTCTGCCTCAATGATGCTACAGAGTATTCTCTCTATATTAATGTGTGGAATGAGGTAGTCCTATTGCCCACTCTTCTGGATAGTTCTATGAAATGAATTAATAGGATTTTTTTGTACTTCCTGATCAGTCTATAGAGTTTAGTTGGAGGCAACTGGCCTTTTTTTTGCAACTGGCAAATTGCAAGCCAATCTTTGCGCACAACATTTAAGGTGTGTCACCCCAAACTTCAGATGTTCTACCTCTGAGACTGAGGCATCGTGAGGATGGACAGAGGGCTCCACTCCTGTCATAAATCACACCGGCTCCACCTGCTGCTATGCTATTGAGATCAGGGGTCAGTTCAGATATAGATGAGATCTAGGTTATTTGCTAGTTCAAGGGTTTTTGGACACCATATTGAATTTTGGCAAAATATGAGATAAATGTTGATAACATTTAATGTAATGACAGTTATGTGCCTATCAAAATATTACCAATAGGCGTACAATACTGCAGAATGGCTTTATAGACCGTAGCCCCTTAATGCACGCCTTACCTCCTGTGGCATGCTGTAATAGTCATTGAAAGTTAACTACCATAGCACTACAATACTATGACATGACACAGGGCCTTTCGTAATGCACTACGACGTGGTCATTGGCATTCTGGTAACAGCAAATTTATAACGCCATGTCTTAATGGGTTAAAACACCAAAATGTCCTTATTTTGCTATAATGTCAGCAATCTTGGATTTTGCTCCTGAAAGTTAAAGGGAAAATAAAAACAAGTTGTTTTGTATTAAGAGGGGGTCCTGCAAATAAATAGGATAAGACACATTACCTGGTCATAAAAAGAGCCGTTCAATGCCTTTTCTGATGTCATGTTGAATTTTTACAACAGATTGAATAATTTTTGAATGAAGTTCATGTAATGGCTGACTGAACAGTCCTTTATCCATCATGAATATTACAAAATACAAGAAAAAAAAACAATGACTTTAGAGACCTTAAAACACCAAATACATAATTTATGCTATATGTCATGTCAGCCATCTTAGATTTTGGTACTAAAACTTAAGGGGCGGGGGTGGAAACAGGTTGTTTTTTGTTCAGGGGGTGTAAGAAATATAAAAAACACCAATTCCAAAAATGTATATGACATGTTTCTTTCAATTACATTCAATTGTGTTAGAATATGACCATATATCCGCCATCTTGGATTTTGGGCGTTTCCACTTCAGAAAAAAATTGGAAACAGGTGGATCCGAAGACTATGGGGTCTGTAGTTGATAAAAAACACAATTTGGAAAAATCTATATGAAATGTTCCTAAACCTTATTTTTGGGACAATTGAACCTGCACTATTGGGTGTTGCAGACTGGGCTGATTGGTGTGTGTGTGTGAGACTTGGGTCTGGATCAGAGGTAAGAACGGGTAAAAAAATCCAAGCCCGAACCGACATGGGCCCATGGGAATTGGGCCGGGCCCGGCCCGAGGCCGACTAATTATTGGATGTGTAGGCCCGAGCCCGAGGGAAGCCCGAAATTTCAAATTTTATTTATAAGGAGGGGTGATCTATGATAACAAATCAAAGCCCTTAAATTAAAGCCATTAAAGTATTTTGTTACGAAATCTAAGTTAAATAGACTGTATAAACATGCAGGCCATCTTTTATATTTCTGTGTATGCTGCACTGCAGTGCACAGAGGTTACATTAAGCGATAATCCATCATTGACGCTTTTTTTAAGAGTTGGCGGAAAATTTTAAGGGCGTCCGTCATTTTGACCGGCTGATCATTGGGTCATAAGCCACAGCAGCAGTACGACCTTAAAAATCTAGCGCGGCACTTTCACAGAGAGAGACAGCGAGACAAAGAAGAACAACGACGCGAGCAGCAGAACAGGAATGAAGGAGTTCTTGAATTGCCATTGCAAGAGTTTATTAGGCTACAGTATGTGTCGGGTTGATGAGGCGACCTCTGTTTTTTGCAGACCACGCGTCTCTCGTGGCCAAAACACGGCCGAAATGCCTCAGCGCACTGTGATGGGAGGGAGAGGCGAGGGAAAGCGCGTGCATTCTAGCAGCAGGCACTGCACTGCTGGATTATCAACTGACGTGGAATATTATTAACGCACAGCCTACATAGCCTATTTATTTATTTAAAAAAAAAAAAAAAAAAAAACTGTCAACGATAGAGAAGCCGAACCCGACCCTACCCGAACGTAATGAGTGACATTTCAGGCCCGACCCGACCCGAAATTGGCTCGGGTTCGGGTTCGGGCTCGGGCCTGGGCCAAAAATCATAGGTCTAGTCTGGATAGAACGTCGATAAGACGCAATAGTTGATTATACTTTCGCAAACAGACTAACCCCCACACGGCATATTTACAGAGAAAGCATAACAGTGGCAGTGCCTTTCTGGCTTGTTTGAAAATCATATGTCATTGAGGATATTTAGATTAGATTATAAAGTGTAAACGTCATCATGCAGGCATTCAACATTAACAAAGCAGAGATGATTTAAAACAAACAAAGAGGTATTGGGCAAAAATACTTTTATTTGACCAGGAATGAAGGCTGATGGTGCTGAATGTAAACATTAAATCAGTCTTTTGAAGGAATGTCATCAGGAGACTGGTAAATAGATGAAGGAATGTCATCAGGAATGCGTTCCAATATGCGACCTTGCCTCCTCCACTTGTGCTTGTCTCCTTGTACCAGGAAGTAATGTGTCATGATGACATCACTGACCACAGCATTATATTTCAATATCTTGCAAAAGCTCAATTGTAGAGGCTTTTTCTCTTTTGCAATTGGGATGGGGAATGAAAAACAGTCCCTCAAAAGTTGTTGTGGCAAGGCTGACAGCTGGGAAACTTGACCGTTTCCTCCACGGAGGAGAGGCCAGGAGGAAGGGCCGAGGAGACAAGCACAAGTGGAGGAGGCAAGGTCGCATATTGGAACGCTCTTTTGGAGACTGGTGAAAAGCTGGGGCCTGTACTAAGAAGCTGAGTCAGGAGTAAACCAGGGTAAGTTAACCCATTGTGTCCTGGAGCGACACTGCATTCAGGTTCTTGAGATTTTAGCTATTTTGTTACAAATGTGGGCATGTTGGAGCTGAATGAACACATTGTAGTGCAAAATGAAGGTTTCAAATGCAACTTCATTCAAGTTTTTATGTGCTTCGGCGACTGAGATATTTAGTTTTAATAGGGAGAGGGCACCTTTTACCAGAAAGGGCTTAGGCTAAAATGGGTTAAGAGGTAAATCATCTAATAGATGAGCCTTGATGATTTACGGTACCTCTTAACTAAGCAGACAATTTGAAAAACTCCCGCACACTGACCATTTAGCTGTTTTTCTTTAATAAACAACGGTTTGGACCGAAACGTCGTTTATTAAAGAAAAACAGCGAAATGGTCAGTGTGCGGGAGTGTTTTTTTCCAAATTGTCTGCTGAGCGACCCATGGACCATCTCCGACGCACCTGTCAGCTTAGGTGTGCGAAAAAATGCTAGTTTACCTCTTAACTTAACCTGTCTTACTCCTGAACCCCTCTGCAGTTTACCTCTTAACTTAACCTGTCTTACTCCTGAACCCCTCTGCAGTTTACCTCTTAACTTAACCTGTCTTACTCCTGAACCCCTCTGCAGTTTACCTCTTAACTTAACCTGTCTTACTCCTGAATCCCTCTGCAGTTTACCTCTTAACTTAACCTGTCTTACTCCTGAACCCCTCTGCAGTTTACCTCTTAACTTAACCTGTCTTACTCCTGAACCCCTCTGCAGTTTACCTCTTAACTTAACCTGTCTTACTCCTGAACCCCTCTGCAGTTTACCTCTTAACTTAACCTGTCTTACTCCTGAACCCCTCTGCAGTTTACCTCTTAACTTAACCTGTCTTACTCCTGAACCCCTCTGCTAGTTTACCTCTTAACTTAACCTGTCTTACTCCTGAACCCCTCTGCAGTTTACCTCTTAACTTAACCTGTCTTACTCCTGAACCCCTCTGCAGTTTCAAGAAAGCATACAGTATGTAAAGCATGACCACACACTCACTCACATCTGGAATGAAGGGTGCCATTTTGTTCACAATTGAGCAAGTCACACGCACACACAGGACCAAATTTGGACCAAAGGCTGAGTGGTGTGACATGACACACACACAAAAACACGCACAAACACAGACACCAGACACAGGCCTACTATGGTATGTACATGCAATATTTTTTAAGAGGGCTGCAATGAGAACTGAAAATCATTCTACTTCACTATTACAGTAGCCGACTAATCCCCAGACGGGGTTGCCAGATGAGGCAGATGATTTCCATCCCAAGAAATGCTCAAAACTCGCCTGGAAGCACTAAATCCCGCCCAATTCTATTGATTTCTATGGCCAAAAATTGGGCGTTTTTTCTGCTAAATGCCATTTTTACCCGCACACAGCCATCCTAAGCAGCCCAATTGGGCAGGAAACATCCCAATCTGGCAACACTGTCCCCAGACATCCCCAGGCTGCTGCGTCTCAGCTTGAAGTTCCTCATCGAAAATGTAATTTCTGAAAAACTAACACACAACCGAACCCACCTACAAGAATAAAGCTACATTGTAACATCTTTACCTGAAGGGGGAAATACCTCTCTCCCTTGATTATAATAACTCTGCATAACTGCAGTAAAGGTTTGTAAATACTTGACACTCTGGACTATGTCATCATGATTATCTTTGTTCACTTCACTGATTTTCAAGAACATCGAAGCCAAACAAAGGAAACGGCTTCTCTTCTTCTTGACTGATGTGTCACAGCACAGTTCTGCTCTACAAAGGCAAAGTGAAGTAACAACGGCAATTTGAAACTGAGAGAAGTACCTTCAAAGCCTTGGTATTAGGCTGGATATTGTAGTTACTGCGAATTTGACATAACAAGATCTCTAAAATGGGACACCTTTGGACCATAAGGCTTTCTCACAAGATAAAGACGGTGTAATGAAGACCATTTTAAGTTTAAACTCAATCTTGAAAAAATGTGTACCGGTAGTTATTACACTTTGCCCTTGCAAGGCAGAGTTGGGAGAAAAGCATATTGCAGCAGGTTTCAATCATAACAGTGTTACATGGCTAAGGCAACCATTTAAAAAAAAAAAAGTGTACTTTGAATAAACCATATCAGGGCCATTTATTAATTTCAGTTTTGTAAAATATTCATAACAGTCCTGCTAATGCTTCATTATTTATTGCTTACAGATACGTATACTGAACCAAACTGTCTGTCTGCAAAAACGCTTCAACAAATTTGACCTTCAAAAGTTGTGAAAAGCCTGTGGACTGCGTTGTACTGTCCTGTGAAGTAACCTCCGCATTTTGTGTCGCTAAAAGACGAAGCTCAGACAGGAAGCCCGACTGACCACTTCCCACGCGGGGGAACGCGACCACTTCCCAGGGAACTTACTTCTCAGATGACAAAGTATGACGGCGTTCATTTAGGTAACACTTTATTTTAGGGATACATCTATTAGCACTAATACATACTAATACAATGTTCCTGTATAGGTAACTTGTAAGGCATGTACAAAGCAAAATCAAACATTTGTTAGGCATGTATTCGCAAATGTCTTGTTCATGCACAATAAGGGATTTATTACCAATTTAACTTTAGTAAGGACCTAGTAGGCCTTAGCGTTTGCTTAGTACATGCCTTACAAGTTACTTATGCAGGCATTAACATTGTATGTATTAGTGCTAATAGATGTATCCCTAAAATAAAATGTTACCTTTATTTATATTACCACCATGTCCAAAAGCAAACGCGTTTCGGCTATCAGTGCGCTGATGAAGGCTTGATAGCCGAAACGTGTTTGCTTTTGGAGATGGTGGTAATCAATAAATAAATAATGAGACTTAAATTTGTCAGTGCGGATTTTTCTTCTTTCAGTTGATACCTTTTATCGCGCACCCAAAGACATTCATTCATTTTTTTCCCAAGAGGTTAAGCGCGTCCTCTGACAAAACTTAAAGCATGACAGCGGCCAGTCCACCACACCCTCATGTACAACCAACGCAGCATGCAGCAGGCAGAGTCACGTCACAGGACTTCTGTTCCTGCACACTTGTGTGTGTGTGCGTGTGCGTGTGCGTGTGCGTGTGCGTGTTCCCCTCCATAGCACAGTATTGCTACGTGATCAAATGTATGTAGTGGTCAGCCATCGACTCACAGTAACTGTATGTAGTGGTCAGCCATCGACTCACAGTAACTGTGTGAATTAGGACAAAAAAAAGAAGGCAGATCGGCTGGATCCTTGGTCTCAGTGCGGGCTTGCAACGGGCGATCAAGTTTGACATGAATCATGTGTGTGTGTGTGTGTGTGTGTGTGTGTGTGTGCGCGCGCGTGTGTACATGTAGAGAGAGAGAGAGAGAGAGAGAGAGAGAGAGAGAGAGAGAGAGAGAGAGAGAGAGAAAGAAAGAAAGAAAGAAAGAAAGAAAGAAAGAAAGAGAGAGAGAGAGAGAGAGAGAGAGAACCAAAGAGAGAACCAAAGAGAGAAACAGAGAGAAGAGATCGAGATAGATATGGTGGGTGGAAGTGACTATGCAGGATACACGTGTGTTCATTCAACAAGTGTGCGTGTTTGCGTGTATGTGTGTGTATGCGTACGAGTGTCTCTTAGCCAATGGGGTAACAGGCAGCCACGCTTGGTCCCTCCTCTTCCTCTTCCTCTTCCTTCTCCTCTCCTGTCCTCTCCTCTCCGCAGTCTTCCTATCCTCTCCTCCTCCTCCTCCGCTTCCTCCTCCTCCTCTTCCTCTTCCGGCTCTCCCTGATCCTCAGTCCCCGCCCCTGATTGGCCGATTGGTTGGGTCTGATCAGTCGTCCACGGTGATGTTCCGGAACAGGTAGGCCATGGACTCTCCGTTGTGGATGCGGCGGATGGCCTCGGCCAGGATCATGCTGACGTCCACGGTCTTGATCTTCGGACACTGCAGCTTCTGCACCTCGTGAGGAACCGTGTTGGTCACCACAACCTGGAGAGAGAGGGGGAGAGAGAGAGAGAGAGAGAGAGAGAGAGAGAGAGAGAGAGAGAGAGAGAGATACAAAAAGGTTTTTCATTTTAAGTTTTTAATTCAGGCCCTACCGTGGCACAAATGGCCAGGCACTTGTTTGCTATGCGGCCGACCGGGTTCGATTCCGGGCCCGGGTCCTTTGCCGACTCTTCCCTGTCTCTCCCTCCCCGCTTACTTCCAGTCACAGCCTTCACTATCCTGTCAAATAAAGGCAAAAAAGCCCCCCAAAAAACATTTTGAGTTTTTAATTCAAGTACTGTATTAAGATTGACATAAACTAGCAAAACCATCAATACTCAATGATGTTTGGTCATATAATAAAATGTATAGCATACTATCACTGCTGTAACAGGAATTATTTACTAAGTGAAATGAATTCCCTGTAGTTGAAATGAATTCACTGCAGAGACAGATGTCGGGAATGATTGTCTGAGTCAACGCAGTGTTTTTCAGGATTTTCACTTCAGAGGGAAATCCTCCACTTTGTAGCTCAACAGTGCCCTCATGTGGATGCAAATAGAAGCTGCCTCTTTGACTGAACATTGTTACAGTGTGTTCTGATAATATTGAAATCAAAAATCAAATAAAAATAGAGTTTACATAGCGCATGATCATCCTCAACTGTCATTCAATGGGCTTAAACACATTGAAAAGTATTAGCTTTTTAACCTTTTTTTTAACCTTAATACTGCACATTACTGATGGAGTACTCATCAGAATCCGCAAAGGGAACGTAAAGTAGTGAAGTAAAGTAACTTTATTGATCCCCAGGAAGGAATCAAAATATTATACAGTAATTATTTATTTTATTTCCATTGTAGGAAATGAAACTTTACTGAGTGAAAAGACCCTGATCTCATCAAGACGTGTTAAAAGTGATTACAGTTGGAACATAATGGCAAAGGATATGAACTAATAGCTATTGGCGCCCATGTTCTGTACATTTCCTGTGAACTTTGTATCTTCAAGTGATGTATGCTATAATGATGTCCTTGATTGTAAGATGGATAAAAGCTTCTGCCAATTGTAACTAAATGAAACAAAACAAAAAACAACAACAACCCACTAACCCTTCTTTGCAACTGCACTTGTTGTTCTGTATATTTCCTGTGCACTTTGTATGCGCCAGTGATGCTGGCTGTGATTATGTCTTCGTTCGTTAGTCGCTTTGGTTATCAAGCGTCTGCCAAATGCAATATAATGTCATGTAATTCAACTGGATCAACACTCTGATCCTTATTCATGGGAGTCCGAGGCAGTATGTTCTCAATGTGGGGGGACGGGGGCCCCTGGGCGGCCGCGAGGGGATGCTAGGAGGGCCCGCAGCAGGTTGGGAGGAAAAACACAGCAAAATAAAATGAAGAACTTAATAAATTGAATAACACAAGAAGCCAAAATAAGCTAAACAATCCGAGTGGAATACTTTTTTTCTTTACAGTGTTTACACACTTCTTCTTTACAGTGTTCTTTTGTCCTTTGGTTTAAGAATGCACCAACTGCATCGACTTGTGAAACCGGGTGCACAGAAAAAAAAACTGTGTGGCACGGACCATGTGAGGGAGGCCTAAGCACCTCAGCTGGCGCACAATGTCTGTGCCAGAATTCACCAGCGTCTTCACTTTTTGCGCAGACTTAAGAGTTTTTGGTGTATGTAAAAAGATCATGTTCATATTCTACAGGGCATTGCCCTTGCAATGGTAAAGTTTGGGAACCCCTGCCCTAGAGCAGTGGTTCCCAACCTATGGGTCGGGACCCAGCCTATGGGTCGCCAAAGATCCACAGTGGGTCTCGAAACCCTCTTGATTTGAAGGGTTTTAATTTTAATACCATACATGGCCCATGTTGAATAAATGACAAAGCAAACTAATATATGCATAGAAGCTACACAATGTAAGTGATACATTAAACAGTTACTCTATGTTTGACTGAAGATAAATTGAGGAATAAAATGATAACTAATGAGTTTTTGCAGGAAACAGAGTATGATGCGACTCCCTCTTGTGCGGGCGCTCGCGGGTCACCAAAGATTACAATGGTAAAAACATGGGACCCTGAAGAAAAAGTTTGGGAAGCCCTGCCCTAGTGTACCTCGTCGATGGCGGACTCCTCGATGAGCCGGGGCGCGTCTGCAGACAGGACGCCGTGCGTGGCCATGATGTAGATCTTGTAGGCCCCTCGCTCCTTCAGGAGCTCCGCGGCCGCCACAAAGTTCTCCACGTCATCGATGATGTCATCCTGTG
This sequence comes from Engraulis encrasicolus, assembly GCF_034702125.1. Classification (NCBI taxonomy): domain Eukaryota; kingdom Metazoa; phylum Chordata; class Actinopteri; order Clupeiformes; family Engraulidae; genus Engraulis; species Engraulis encrasicolus. The sequence continues at coordinate 8,925,573 of NC_085857.1, read as the reverse complement.
ATCATGTGGCCAATCAAAGACAAGAGGTCATGGTCACATGACGCCCGTCATTCCAGTCAATCAATCAATGGTACCTGGTATTTATATATAGCACATTATCATACTCAGTGGCAATTCAATGTACTTGAAAAAATCTATGGAATGTACTTAAAGAATGTACTTCCACAGTACTTTTTATTTTAGTTTTTATTTTAGAGGCTTTTATGCCTTTATTTGACAGGGCAGTTGAAGATGGTGACAGGAAGCGAATGGGACAGAGAGACAGGGGAGGATCCTTTCGGGTCCTTTGCCGACCCTTCCCCATCTCTCTCTCCCAACTCAAGGCCTGTCATTACTACACTGTCCTATCAAAATAAAGGCAAAAAGCCCCCACCAAAAATATAGATTTAAAAAAATGAGTCTCACAATAATAATTGCGATTCTTCCACCGACGTCTCCCACCACGGTAATGGGCGGCTTCTCCTTCGCCATCATCACTACAAAAGAAAAATAGAAAGAAGAAATGTATACATGTACACACACTACAACAGTGATCAATTGATTTAAACAAATATTTTAGCAAAACGGTTGATCAAGTCATGAGAATGAAACAAAAGATGATTGGATCAGACATATTGGGTGCAAAATGAACTGACAAAATGACCAGCGCAGCGAGAATGCATTAGTCCAGAGGCCAGTTCATCACAACTTAGGTGCTGTTTCCCCTCTCCTTTTTTCTCCTGTTTAGGTGGAAACGCAACATGGGGAGAAAAATAAAAACTCGGGTACATTTTAGCCCCCTAACTGGGATATCTTTAAAGCAGGATTTTTGATATGTGGGTTTTAAAAGTCTGCTTACGTGGAAACGGAGGGCCAAAACCAATGTAACCAGGAGAAGAAAAAAAAAATCCACATTTAAAAATATCCTGCTATGTGGAAACAGCTCCTTACTCATGTCTAAGTTACATACTGTAGCAGGCGATTGGTGACTGGTGATCATAAAAACGGAATGCTAATGATTTCAGAGCACTGGTGTTAAAAAACAACAAAAATATAACATGTGAAAAAAAACAAAAAACAGGACAGCACTTGAAAGGGGAGAATCCACTCTTAAACAGGCCATGCAGTTGGACTAGATCACCAACACCACTACAAGCCAATCAATGAAAATAAAAATAATGAAAAACAACCAATCCACCAAACCAAAATGATGATTTGAAATAAAGCGCAACACATGGGTCAAAGACGTCTTTGTCATTCAGTGTTACGGACACCTTCCGCCGACTGTAACGGCAAAAAAACCCATGATTTTTAAATTGTTTCAAGTGAATGGATGACAGCCGAGGCTTTCATGAATTCCCTGTAACAATAAATAAATAGTCATAATTTTTACAGTTACAGTCAGCAGAAGGCATCCGTTACACTGAATGACAATGCCATTTTGCACGTCTTTGACCCACATACACTTCCCTTAAAGGAGGTCTTCTCTGATTATAGATCTACAATATACTGGTGGAGGATGGGAACAAGAGAGAACATGCAGGAGACTAATCAGAGTCAAGCAATCAGGAGCCATCACAAGCAAGTCGGCAAGCAAAGCAGGGTGAAGCCTCCGCACATCGGCTCCGACGGCACTGCAGAGCACTTTCGCTTCCGACAGAATTCCGACAGAATTCCGACCCCAAAACCCAATTTCACACTAACACAGCATTGACAGTCAATGGGCGGCTCCGACAAAATAGAACTCGTCTCTAATCGCTATCCGACATCGGCGAATGTCTGCGGACATCGGCGCCAGTGTGCAGCGTTCTATTGAAAAAAAAAAAAATTGAATCGAACTTTTGCGGAGCAGTGCTCAGCACTTTGTGGGAGCCGATGTACGGAGGCCCTGGGTACGTTCCAATATGCGACCTTGCCTCCTCCACTTGTGCTTGTGGCCTCATACCAGGAAGTAATATGTCATGATGACATCACTGACAATAGCATTATATTTCAATATCTCGCAAAAGCTCAATTGCACAGTCATTTTCTCATTTGCAAACTGGATGGTGAATGAAAAACAGTCCCCCAAAAGTTGTTGTGGCTAGGCTGACAGCTGGGAAACTTTATCGTTTTCTCCACTGAGGAGGGGCCAGGAGGCGGGGCGAGGCCACAAGCACAAGTGGAGGACGCAAGGCCGCATATTGGAATGCAGCCCCTGAGGGGAGAGGTGAGAGAAGCGGCCGTACTTGGGAGCTCTATTCCTGGGAACGGTGCTTGGTGCCTCCCTGGCGTTAGCAGCGGAGGGTGGACACGGAAAACACCACAGAACGTTTAACGGCTTAGAAAAGGCAATTAAGGCACAGCCACCACATAAACACACACATCGGTACAAACAAACACAGTTCCTACTTGTAGAAGGGGAGTATTAATACAAATACATACAGTATATTAACTCATTTATATATCAATACATACATAGACTCATAAAATGCATGCGTTGTACAAACACACACACAAAAAAAACAGTCCAGGTTCTCTTTTTCCACTTAAGCTGGAATGTATACAAGTGGGTTATGGCAAAACTCCACAGATATGAAAAACAAAAAACAAAACAAAACAATAAAAGAGTAATTTACCCTTCAATCTAAATCAACCATCATCCTTCAATAAACGGGGTTATGAAACACAGGGTGCCAGAAGTCTGTGCCATTTCTGATCATATCAAAATAAAGGTGTCGTTGACCACAACATTTCACAAAGCTCCCCAACCTCTGTCTCTTTCCAATGGTGGAAAAAATATAGGCCTATAATTATGCCTGTAAAAGATTACACAATACATCTTTCCTTTGGGCCCAATGGATTCAGGATACTTAGGGTTTTCAGGCCGACCAGAACGGAGCCGGTACCGGTGCCCGCACCAGTTACGTTCGGCACTAAAGTGCTCTTCTGCGAACCGCCTGTGTTCATACCGGGCTTTGAACGTTTTCCACATGTGACTGTGTTACCCGGATGAACCTACTGACGGTCACGTTGTCGTCACAGTTTGTAGAGAAAAAACAAGTATTTTGCGGTTCGCATTGCTAACCAACTTTCCGGTTAGCAAAACGCTAATTTCTGTGGTGTGAACACAACGCCCGGTTCGCGATTAGGTGCGGGAACGGGCACCGGCACGGTTCTCAGTCGGCCTGAATGCGCCTCTGTGTGTAACATCAGGCATGCAGGTTATAAACAACCGAGTCAGTGGCCGGCAGAGGGAGAGAGAGAGAATGACATCACATGAAACCTGTTGTCTTATAGGCCCAATGGACATAGGACAGACACTCTGTATGTGCAACACTGGGTATCCTGTGGGTCAATGACGGGCAGTGAGACGCTCATTACCATTCGGTAACACTTTATTTTAGGGATACATCTATTAGCACTAATACATACAATGTTAATGCCTGCATAACTAAGTTGTAAGGCATGTACTAAGCAAACGCTAAGGCCTACTAGGTCCTTACTAAGGTTAAATTGGTAATAAATCCCTTATTGTGCATGAACAAGCCATTTGCGAATACATGCATAACAAACGTTTGATTTTGCTTTGTATATGCCTTACAAGTTACTTATAAAGGGGCATTGTATGTATTAGTGCTAATAGATGTATCCCTAAAATAGAGTATTACCAGGCATTCCATACAGTACAACATTTGTCCTTCTGGGCATAATGGATATTGCCTGGTTAACACCAGACCTAATCACAAGTGTCTTTCAGATCGAATCGATTGTGTAGAACTAAAGGCAGTATGGGAGTTCCCAGGCTATAATGGATACAGGACACCCTGTATGTGCAACACAGGGCATCCAGATCATCAATAAAACAGTAATGACTCCCTTCCTCACTGCATGGGAGAGGACTGCAGCGGCAGGGCTGATGTACGCCTGCCTGCCTGCCTGCCTGGCGTGTGTGTCGAGTCCGCTTGTGGAAAATCTCCTGTCAGCTCTTAGCCTGATAAACCAGACTAAATGTGGATGTCTAATTTAGTCTGGCCTCGATGCATAATACATCCGAAGATTGTTGATGAGAACAACCTTCCCTCAAAACTCTGCCCGCTTTGATTCAAAACACATCTTTGCGTTGTAATTGGTTTGCCAGATTCATGGCATTCTGGCTTCATTGAATCATTATGCGAGGCCAGACCCACCCGTAGACAAAACATTTTGCCGTCCAGCGGGTGGCGCTGGTTCACCAGGCTAGTCAGCTCTGCCTGCTCCTCACAGCTCAGCCTCACATCGCCCTATAGTAGGGGTCGGGAACCTTTTTGGTGGAGAGCGCCATGAACGCCACATTTTTATTTTAAAAACACTGAATAATCAAAGGCACGTAGGCCCTATTTCAATTAAGCCCAACAATTTTAGAGAGTACTGTCAAGTTATTGCTTTTATTGATAACAGGTAAGTAGTATAAGATTGCCAACTGTCAAATTCATTATGGCGAGGTCTGGGAAAATGTTGTATTTCTTAGATGTAATTTCCTGCATTTTAATACTTTTTAACCTCTCTTGTCCCGTTTCAACTCAATATGGAATCAGTAATTTTATTAATAAATATAGTAAATACAGGACGATTCCATATTTCAAGGCATCCCTAGATAAGTAAGAGCCATATACAGTACAGTTCCCAAAAGAGCCACATGTGGCTCTAGAGCCAAAGGTTCCTGACCCCTGCCCTACAGCCTACCTCCACTATACCCAGCAGCACCATGATCTGGAGCAGGACACAAGTAATAGTAACAAGTAATAAAAAGCACTTTCACCCACATGCATTCACACACACGCTCACGCACTGACGCGCACACACGCTCACACTGTCCTATACGATACACTGTGAAGCGAACTTGGGTGTTTTTGAAAGGCGCTATATAAAACGAAAGTATTATTATTATTATTATAGTGGAAACATTTTAATCATTTTCCTGGCATATTTGACTCATAAATACAGCTTTCACAGCTAAGCATTTGTAGTGCCACGATCCAATTACAACATATGGGAATGTCAGGCGGAAACCATCTCAGCAGCGAGCCGTGTACAGCAAGAACACTGACAGAAGCCCTGTAACTGAACTCAGTTGGAAAAATTTGAATGATTTACCTGACATTAAATGTATCCAAAATATTTACAAAGATCTGCAGTGTGATGTATTTACAACGTACGTAGTTTGAGCATACAAAAAACGTACAGTTTTGTTTATCTTGGTCTCATCAGACCACACGACATGGTTCCAGTGATCCATATCCTTGGTCTGTTCATCTCTCTGGAGACCAAGATAAACAAATTCAGATGACTTTGTCCCAAGCACAGCCAATGCTGTCAGCCTAGTGCCTAATAGGGCTGATAAACACGCTGCTCTTTGCATTCAGGGGGTGAATGTACTGAACTGTATGTACCGGGCAAAGTTCCTCAATAATGATAAACTACGCTTAAACATTTCTATGAAGGTGACTTATTTACATCTGACTATAAATATTAGTCGTTTCAGGTTGGACTGGAGGACACCGATGATGGGCTAAGCAGCTTGATCGCCAACTTTAAATTCCACTTGTTGCCTATGGTGTGACAGCAGATTATAGATGTTATTTTGCTCATTACGTTTAACGTTCTTCGAGTGGGAATTAAGAGAAAATTAAAAATTGCAATAGGCTTCGTAAGGCCAAAAAATGTGATGGAACAGGTGGAAGGGGCTCGTCACCAGCCAAAGATCAAAAAAGCCCATAAATAGGTTAACTGGACACCCAACAGGCCGAAGCGTTGTCACATTAAAAACTTGTTTATTTAACTCTAGAGTGTGCGGCACTTCTCTCCTCCTGCAAGTACTTTACTGGTTGCCAGCACCTCTGTTTCTGGTGTGCGTTTTGCACCTCCACTCATTAACTGAACTGAACTGACAACACCAGTTTGTAAAGGTGCTGCTGGCGCACCTGGATCATCTGTCAGTTGAAGTTGTCAGAACGCAAAGTGAGGAGGAATTTCTATTGTGGTGGGGTGGGGCGGGGAATGGGGGGGCGGGGATTTGTTTCATTCAAAATAAATGGCAATAATTGTATTCATTGAAACGTTGAAACAGAGCATGTGAGCAAGCAAATGCACGAAAACATCTTGTAATATCCAACGAATTTGTATCATCCAACGTGCTTGAACACAGCAGGAATGTCTCCAATGCCATGTCAGCTCCCGGCTCCCGGAAAACACACAGGTGGGGTGGGGGAGAGGTTGGAAGGACAAAGGGTTTAGTTGTGTTTGTGTGTGTGTGTGTGTGTGTGTGTGTGTGTGTGTGTGTGTGTGTGTGTGTGTGTGTGTATGTGTATCTTACAGGGCAGGTCGAGGCCGGGATGGCCGCTGGTGGTGCGTACCAGCGGGGGAGACTGCCGTCCGTCGTCCATCTCCGACTCGGAGCACTGGGCCTCACCGTGGATCACCGCCAGGCCCAGACGCAGCCGCTCGGCATACGACTGAGCTCTACACAGAAAGGAGTTAGCATTTAGGGGCGCAGCCGCTCGGCATACGACTGAGCTCTGAGTTTAACACAGAAAGGAGTTAGCATTTAGGAACGCAGTCTCTCGGCATACAACTGAGCTCTGAGTTTAACACAAAAAGGAGTTAGCATTTAGGAACGCAGCCTCTCGGCATACGACTGAGCTCTGAGTTGAACACAAAAAGGAGTTAGCATTTAGGGACGTAGGTAGCCTCACAGAATACAACCCAGCTCTGAGAGAGGTTAACACAGAAAGGAAAGGCAAATTCAGGCGCAGTTTATACGTACACGGTTATTTTGATGAACACATTTTGGTAACACTTTATTTTAGGGATACATCTATTAGCATTAATACATACAATGGTCCTGTATAAGTAACTTGTAAGGCATGTACAAAGCAAAATCAAACATTTGTTAGGCAGGTATTCGCAAATGTCTTGTTCATGCACAATAAGGGATTTATTACCAATTTAACCTTAGTAAGGACCTCATAGGCCTTAGCATTTGCTTTGTACATGCCTTACAAGGTACTTATGCAGGCATTAACTTTGTATGTATTAGTGCTAATAGATGTATCCCTAAAATAAAGTGTTACCCATTTTTTTTCTTCCCTACGTTTACCAAAATGTTCACACAATCAGCAATATGCTGCTGAGAGCGGCCATGAATACGTTAGGCCTGTCTGTCCACCATAATGACAATGGCATTCAAATCACTGTTTTCCTCTGTTTATATTCAAACGGTAACCGGAGGTTTTAAAAAAAGTTTTTTTTTTTAGGAAGATGTGTTTTCAGAGAAAAAAACCCTCCATTTGTGTGTGAGCGGAAGGTACAAACGAAGGGAAAGGTCTTCTTTCATGAAAATATATTTCTATCGCGCATTTCATACATGGGCAGCTCAATGTAGTTCAAATAAAGTATAAATTAGTGTTGCACCGATACCAATACCAGTATCGGCCGGGGCCCCGATACTGCACTAAAATGGTGGTATCGGTATCGGCCGATACCAGCAAATAGGGCACCGATACGATTTACAGATGCTCATATGACTCTTAAACACAGTCTTGATCTTAATTATTTTATATCATAGGTATTTAAAACGTATAAAAAAGTTCTACTGGAGTAGGCAGCAGCCTGACAAAGCCATCATAGCAATGATGTTACATCCAAGTAGTATCCTGCCGGTATAACTTTTCATATATATACTGTATATACATTTCAAACAGAGTAGTATCGGTATGGTATCGGTATCGGCCGATACTGCACAGTCGGGTATCGGGTATCGGTATCGGGGCTAAAAAATGATATCGGTGCAACACTAGTATAAGTATCAATAAATAGGAAAACTGCACACACACAGACTCAGGCACGCACAGACACGCCCTCTTTCACAAGTTTCTCTGTGTGGTATTGCACATGTTGACTTTAGGTTTTCTTGTAGTTAAATACTTCATGTAATATGAAAAGCATTTAAGCTGCTTCCTGGTAGTCAGATGCTGTGAGTAGATTTGGTTTCATCCAAAAGAAGGTAGAGGACAAATATAAACTGAATGAATGAACGCATTGTTTCTTTGTGCGCGTATGTGTGCGTGCCTGAGTGCGTACGTTGACCTTAAGAATGTCTGCGTGTGTATGTGTGTGAGCGTGTGCGTGTATGTGTGCGTGCATGAGTGCGTACGTTGACCTTAAGAATGTCTGCGTTTGTGTGTGTGTGTGAGCGTGTGCGTGTATGTGTGCGTGCATGAGTGCGTACGTTGACCTTAAGAATGTCTGCGTTTGTGTGTGTGTGTGTGTGTGTGTGTGTGTGTGTGTGTGTGTGTGTGTGTGTGTGTGTGTGTGTGTGTGTGTGTGTGTGTGTGTTGACCTTAAGAATGTCAGCATTGTGTTTTCCAGAGTGAGCGGTCGGCCAGAGTAATCCAAGTGGCCCTCCCTCATCTTACTTTTTGGCAAAGGACGCGCTCAACTTCTTGGAAAAAACAAAAGTCTTTGGGTGCGCTATAAAATGTATCAACTTTAGGAAGAAAAATCCGCACTCACAAACTGAGTCTCATTATTTATTTATATTACCCCCATGTCCAAAAAGCAAACGCGTTTCAGCCATCAAGCCTTCAGCCACGCACTAAATAACGCAGTTTGTGAGTGCGGATTTTTCTTCCTTAAGCCTCCCTCATCTTACCTCTTTGCCGCTGCCGGGGATTTGGAGACGATAATAGCATTTCTGTAATCGGGAATCTGCACAGGAGAGAGGGCAAATGAGGCAAAGTGTTACTACCTGGTGGGGATCAGCCCATGCTTCTTAAACCGCATTATAAAAGTTAAATATTACGTTATTAACAAAAGCTTTTTAAAAAGGTGCACTGTGTACGATGGTGGCTAGAGTAGGTATGTCAACTATGCTGCTCATTGAATCTGTGCTGCCTATTGCCAAATTTGATCTTTTCATGAACATTCACTACATAATAATCTACTATTTTAGAATAAGTACAATAAGTTTTGTAGAGGAAAATGTCTATTTCTGGACATTCAAAGCGGCAGACATGGAGAAGATGCACCTTTTCATGTACAGTGCCTATTGGAAGTCTACACAGCCCTGTTGAAATGACAGGTTTTTGTTACTTTAAAAAAATGACCCAAAGACAAATAATTTCACAACTCTTCCCACTTAAATGTAAACTATTATTATCCTGTACAAGTAACATGGTTCCATACATGGAAAACTAATTCCAGAGAATCGTATATGAGAGGGAGATAAAGCAGGCGAGTTCTTTTCCAGTATCCACTTTACGTCGGGTTAACGCCCCTTTAGGAGACCTTCGATTAGGAGACCTAGGGGGTCTTGAGGTTGAGAATAATTGGAGTCCCCTTAGCGCTGTAGATAGCGGTAGCGCACATCTTGTGCAAACACCACGAAAAGAGAAGAAGGAGGGACAACGCCCCCTTAGGAGACCGAATTTTGAGCACACGCTTTTGCATTGAGTGGGCGTGTTTCGATTCCTCTTATTATATATCCAACCACTTTGCTAATACTTTGTTGCATCACCTTTGGTTTCTAATCAGTCTTCTTTGGGTAAGAGTCCATCAGCATGGCACACGTTCATGTGGCATCATTCATTCCCTCCTCTTTGCAAACGCACTCCAAACCTGGGGTGCATTTCTCGAAACCATAGTTGCTAACTAGGTTAGCCACTTTGTTGCTTGCAATGCAATTTCCCATTGACAACTACCCAAGTTGCTAACTGGCTATATCAACTACGCTTTCGAGAAACGCACCCCAGACAGATTGCAAATGCATCTACTGTGCACAGTCCTCCTCAGATCGCCCAACAGATGATCAACGGGATACAGGTCTAAAGTCTGTCTAAGCCATTCCAAAACCCCAATCTTCTACTGGTGAAGCCTAGCCTGATAAACCAGCCTAAATGTGAGACCGGAGTAATTTAGTCTGGCCCCGATGAATGATGCCGCTGACGATTGCTGATGAGAACAACCTGTTGTTTTTTCAAACTGTGCCGGCGCTCTGACCAATCTGCGATCTTTGCCGTCGATGTGCTTTCCCAACGGTGTTGCGAGCTTCGTCGTCACTCCCTCAAAACCCCGCCCGCTTTGATTCACAACAAATCTCTGTGTTGTAATTGGTTTTGCCAGACTCAGGGCACAGTGTTCAAAACGTTCTCAGATCTGAGGCCAGACCCACTCGCAGCTGAAACACTTCGGCCGCCCAGCTGGTCTTATTATGGTGAAAATGAGACTTCAGTTATGTTCAGCTTTGTAATAATGTTACAAATATAGCCTACTGCTAGCTTGTCTTGGAAAAGTACAAATCCCCTTGCGGACCACCTGAGCTTTGTTGCGGACCACTAGTGGTCCCCAGACCACACTTTGAGAATCACTGTTCTAAAGTGTTAGCGACACAACAAGATGTCATGGCAGCAGTCGTCTACCTCCTCCTGTATGTACTGGATGAGGAAGGGGGACGCGCGCAGGTTGTCAACAGGAAAGCCAAAGAAGCCCTGGATCTCCTTCTGGTGCAGGTCCATGGTAATGATGTGGGTTAAACCTGGCAGAGAGAGAGGGGGGGGAGAGAGAGAGAGAGAGTGTGTGAGAGAGAGAGAGAGAGAGAGAGAGAGAGATCGAGCGAGCGAGCGAAAGAGAGAGATGGAGCGAGCGAGAGAGAGCGAGAGAGCGAGAGAGAGAGAGAGAGAGAGAGAGAGAGAGAGGACAAGGGGAAGTTAACACTTCAGAGAGGTGTTGATGAGGTTGGTCCCTAGGTGAAGTTTGTTCTTTACATCTGAATCAACACACGTAAAAACCTCACAAGTAGAGATGTTTTAATAGCCTAGACTCATGATTGTACGGTATGAAAACCACACGTCTTCTATTCTTTCTATGGACAGTGTAGAGGCTGTTCTCTCCTTTCTATGGACAGTGTGGAGGTTGTTCTCTCCTTTCTATGGACAGTGTAGAGGCTGTTCTCTCCCTGGTTAAGTCCTGACTGGCATGGTGAGAGCCAGCAGGATTGTTGCAGGAGAGAAATTGCTCTCAGCACCAGCTACCAAATCCAGACCTACCACACAGAGACCAGGATCTGCTTAGACGCTGAAGGATATATATATTATACTGTATGTATTAAAGGCAAAGGGTAGGTATGGCAGCAGATATGTAATTTATCTAAGTAGTTTATTTCCAGAAGCCATGCTGCCCGTTCACAATTTGTTCCTGAATATTTAACACCACCATCAATTTCTAAGAACTCATTATGACTTTGACTGACACGGAAGTTAATACGTTTCATAATGAATCAATCATTTAAAATGACCATCATTGGCCTCTTCGGCTGCAAAACTTACTGTACTTTGGTTGGACCAGTAAATATTATTAGTAAATAAATATTCAAGATTGTGAATGGGCAGCATACATTTTGAAAATAAACTAAAATTATTCTACTTTTAACAAGCCCTTTTCATATAAACCCATTGCAATCAGATGTTTTAAAACTCCACTTTTTCCATAGTTGGACTTGTGTAACCCCTTTGAATTGCAGCCAATGACCGAGCCATGTAAGGCACTGGGGGCACGGTGGCTCAGTGGGCTAAGGCAGTGGTTCCCAACCTTTTTCTTAAGGGACCCATGTTTTTACTATTGTAAGCTTTGGTGACCCAACCACGCGAGCGCCCGCACGAGACGGAGTCACAAGATGCCCTCCGTTTCCTGCGAAAACTTATTTTAGTTATTTTATTCCTCAATTCGTCTTTGGTCAAATATAGAATAAATGTTTAATGTAGCACTTACAATTTGTTGCGTCTATGCATTTATTAGTTAAATGCTTTGTCTTTTATTCAACATGGGCTATATATATTTAAAACGAAACCCCTTAAAATCAAGAGGGCTCCGCGACCCCCTGTGGATCTTTGGCGACCCATAAGGGGGGTCCCGACCCATAGGTTGGGAACCACTGGGCTAAGGGACCGTGTTATAATGCCATGACAACCAGGTTCGATTCTGACCCACCCAAGGCCATTTCCTGATCCAATTGGAGCCATTTTGGTCCCCTAGGGGAAATTCTTTCTCTGCACTTTATCCCATTTGGACTAGTGAATCACATTGAAGTACACACACTAGTCCGTAGCAGTGGGCTGCCTGCTGAGCGGCGCCCGGGGAGCAGTGTGGGGGTTAGGTGCCTTGCTCAAGGACACTTCAGCCGTGGTCCGGTCGGGCATTGAACCGGGAACCCTTGGGTTGGGTCTAACCACTGAGCCACAGCACGTCCCATCTCTTCCACTAATTTCCTGTCACCATCTTCAACTGTCCCATCTCAATAAAGGCTAACCCTCAACAAAAACAACAAATATATAAAAAAAACATACAGAAGTACTAACAGCACGTGTGGGAAAAAGCCTGAGGTAGAATTGCACTCCTGGGGGTACTGTGACGCAGCGCACATACCATATCCGGCCAACATTTCCCATGGGAACCCAGGTTCGAGTCTTGCCCAAGTCATTTTCTAACCCTTCCCCATCTCTCTCTCGCTCTCCCACTACTTCCCCGTCTATGTTTCTCTGATCTGTTCTATCCAAATAAAGGCAAAATTCCCAAAATATATTTAAAAAAAAAAGAGAACAGTACTCATCTGTCTGACGTGTAGCTGACATAACTGATGAGGACATGGTTATGCGTGCAAATCAAAACCAAATTAGAGCAGTGGTTCTCAACCTATTTTGAATAAATGTCCCCCTTTTTTTAAAAAAAACCTTTATTTCAACTTTATTTAGAAAGGACGGTGAAGAGTGGGACAGGAAACGAGCAGGAGAGAGAGAGCCAGGGGGAGGACCGGGAAATTACTCGGGAATCGAACCCCGGGCCACCCGCATAGCAGACCATGCCAATGCCAAACGCCCCCTTAGTATTAAAAAAACCTGTGCCCTATGTACCTGCTTTGGCGAGCATGGAGGCCAGCAGTTTGCAGACGATGGCGCCCCTCTTCCGCATCTTGCACTGCTTGCTGTAGGGGAAGTAGGGGAGGACCCCAATGATGTTCTTGGCACACGAGGTCTTCAGGGCGTACGCCATGATCAGGAGCTCCATGATCGCCGTGTTCACATCTCTAGAGAGGGGGAGGGGGAGAGAGAGAGAGAGAGAGAAAGAGAGAAAGAGAGAAAGAGAGAAAGAGAACTAACATGAACAGAGCTTAGAGATGCAATAACCACTACAGTTACGTTGGTTTGACCAAATCTACCAATGTGTCTGGAGCCTTCGTTTTGGAAGATAAAAGCTTAAGATAAAGGAATCGACAACTTTTCACATCTCTTGTCCAGACAAAAACAGAGAGTGAGGGAGAGAGACGGAGGAAGGGGGTGAGGGTGTGATTTGAATCAGCAAAACTCTGACCACCTGCCTAACCATGTCTGTGTTTGTGAGAGAGAGATGTCTTGGGCTGAATGTATGCAAGAGTGAGCTACCGTATATATGGTTAATATATGTGTAATGTAATATCTGTGTAATATCTTGTGTGTAATGTCTTCTGTATTTATGTATGTATGCTACTTGACACCTTAATTTTCTCCTGGGATTAATACATGATACTCTACTCTACTCTACTCAATTAAACCATGGCTGCCAATAACCCATTAATACTACAGCAACAACAACAACTACTACTACTACTAGTAAACACAGCTGGATATGTCAGCTTCAATGCTACGGTGTAATTGAGCTTTCCTCCTCCTCTTGTAAACCATGAGCTCTGTCCCCCATCACCCTCCTGATCGAGTCTTGGCACTTCCCACCCTCCAAGGCAGGTCATTCAGGAGCAGCGTGCTACTTGTGCCAACACATACAAGGGGTGTGTTCCAATATGCGACCTTGCGTCCTCCACTTGTGCTTGTGGCCTCATACCAGGAAGTAATACATCATGATGACATCACTGACAACAGCATTATATTTCAATATCTTGCAAAATCTCAATTGTAATGTCATTTTCTCATTTGCAAACTGGAAGATGAATGAAGAATAGTCCCCCAAAAGTTGTTGTGGCTAGGCTGACAGCACGGAAACTTTATTGTTTTCTCCACGGAGGAGGAGCCAGGAGGCGGGGTGAGGCCACAAGTGGAGGAGGCAAGGTCACATATTGGAATGCATCCAAGATTAATCATGGCCCTATGAGGCATTTCTCAAGGCCCAGAGTAGCAGAGGGAGGAGGCAGCCAGTGTTGCCAGATTGGGCGGTTTCCTGCCCAATTGGGCTGCTTAGGATGGCCATCTGCCGGAAAAAATGGAATTTAAAAGAAAACACCGCCCAATTTTTGGCCAGAGAAATGAATACAATTGGGCGGGATTTAGTGCTTCCAGGCAGATTTTGAGCATTTTTTGGGGTGGAAATCATCCACCTCATCTGGCAACCCTGGAAGGAGCAGAACCAGCAGCACATGGCTCGTTAAAGGACCTGTTCAGTCAATTTCAATATGCAGTTGTATTGCTCACCCTACCCTTGACTTGTCAGTACCCGGTGATGCCACATTTTTCGGCTAAGCCCTTTCCGAGATATGAGCTATTCTAATGGGCTATTCTAAGGCGTTTGTTTACATTTTATTTTATTTTTTTACATCAGATGGTGCAGCCAGTTGGAATACCGGAGTGCTTGCATTCTGCTTTTAGCGAGCATACTCAGTCGTTTCCAATGCTCATGTCCTTTGCAATGAACACACTTCCAGCAACTCTTTGTTTTTTTTTTACGCCTTCCTCAGTCGAAGGGCAAATAAAATGTTACTATAAACACACACACAGAATATGACCCAACAAAACTAACCTATAAACCCATTTATTACCTTGTTATTTGGTTTTATTACCAACAACATCACCACATCATCATTAATACAGTAGTCCATTTCTCCCCCCTACCACACACACACACACACACACACACCGATGGACAGAATGCCAACCCCCCCCCCCACACCAGCCCTGCATACCTGCGCACCAGTGCTTGACACTGGCACCTGCAAACTGGCCAAATGCTGGTAAAACTTGGCTGTGGCTAGTAATACCTTCAGTGTCACTAGCCAATTTGGCTGGCAGCTTATTTCTTGGTATGAATGCGAATCATAGTACCCTATTCTTCCCATATGAATTGTTTGTATTTAAGTTCAAGAAAAAGCTCAGTAACTCCGTTTCTATTTGCTTGACATATTACCATGCAGAAAGCTAAACACTGATCTTGCTTGAGCACCTCATCTTCTGAGGTTAGGCATACACTATCCTGATAAAGAGAAAAAAATATATAAAACTTGTGGCTAGTGGAACACCTGAATGGCAAAGTGACTCGGGAAAACCACTAGCCACAGTGGCCGGTGGGTGAAAAAGTGAATGTCAAGCCCTGCATACCTGCGCACACTCATGCGTGCACAATGCCAATGTGCCGTCCTCATGATCATCACTGGCGGCCCTCTGTAACTGAACACTACGCAGCAGGGGAGCCAGGCAATGACAAGAGGACTCTTCATGTTACCTGGCCTGCTCACCTTACCTGCTCACCAAGAGCAAAACCTGCTCCATGGCAGACAACAAAATAGACCCTCTATGTTGATTGACGCGCACGCACGCATGCACCGCACGCACACACGCAAACACACCTCAGGAGGCAAGCATGTACTCTCACGTTTCCCTTTCAGTCACGTTCCCGTTCAGCCAGACTCAAAACACAGAGAAAATGTGCATAAAACTGGCGGGTCATGCAAGGACCCGAGACATTCAATGTAGACGTACAGTTTCTTTATGCAAGAAGCTCAGAAATAACATACCAGTGCTTCCCAGCAGTACCTTCACCCATGACTGAGGTGCTGTTTCCACGTAGCTGGATATTTTTATATGTGGATATTTTTTTCTCCTGGTTGCATTGGTTTTGGTCTTCCGTTTCCACGTTGCAGATATTTAAAATCCAGGTATAAAAAGCAGGAGAAAAAAATATCCTGTTTAGGGGGCTGAAACGCATTTGTTACAATGGAGGATTTATTTTTATCCACATGTTGCGTTTACACCTCAACAGGAGAAAAAAATACCCTGCTAAAAAAATATCCTGCTACAGGGAAACAGTATCTAAGTTGCCCTTGAATAAACTCTGAGCTAACTGGATCTCACATTGCTCCAAGTAGGCAGCTGATATCCTGTTCCTAAAAACTAGAGGAAGAAAGTCGTCTGGAGCAAAGCGCCAGCTCTGTGTAATGGAATGTCTCAGTCTCTCTGCAGTGACAAGTCAAGGTCACTGAACCAAATGACACAGTATGTGAAACCAACACAGATCAAGGGAACAAGTGAGACCATGCACCTGTAAACCATCAAAGATGGATGCCATGGCAAAACAAGTAATAGCTACTTCCTCTAAGTAAACAACAGGAACTCCAACAACAGAGACATTCAAAATGTCATGCCTATTGTGCCCCCTTTAACATCAATCAAATGCTCTAGAAATTTACAAGGGAGTTTTGATAGTGCAAAGGAACAATACTGCAAGAGCAGAGTTGGATATTGCAAAGTTTTAATTTTCGAGGGGCGTTTGATGCACCCTACTCCTCTTCCTGTATTCTGACTGACACTACGTTACTCTACCAGCGGGTCAGTGAGGCCAGGCAGACGGGGCCTGATATGACTCTAGAACCGTGGATGACACTGCAGGGGGGGGGTGATGGGACTCTAGAACCATGGATAGGACTCTAGAACCATGGATAGGACTCTAGAACCATGGATAGGACTCTAGAACCATGGATGACACTGCAGCATTCCGCTGTTCCCTGGTTTCCATAAACACAGTCAGATGGCCGTGGTGGTGCGATGTAGGTCACCGAAATGCCACGGGGCCGGGCCACAAAGGGGAGGCGGGAAGGGGTGTGTGAGAGAGAGAGAGGTGGTGAGAGAAAAAGTATTGATACTTTTGTTTTGTCTTGTTATTATTTGTATGCAATGCTTTGGCAACACTGTTATCTTAACATGCTGAAGTACCATTTGATTTGAATTTGAATTTGAGAGAGAGAGAGAGAGAGAGAGAGAGAGAGAGAGAGAGAGAGAGAGAGTGTGCGAGAGCGAGAGCGAGAGAGAGAGAGAGAGAGAGAGAGAGAGAGAGAGAGAGAGAGAGAGAGAGATTTTTTTTTTTTGAGATTTTAAAAAGTTCTTTATTCACAATAAGGTTGTTTTACAATCACCCCATGGCAGATAGCCAGGGTCAAGCAATACATATAATCAGCAAATAGATTAATCTACAGGAAATAGCTGAAGTGCAGTTCCTCATTCAGTACAGAGCACAAAGCATTTTTGTAACACCACCTTGCTTCAAATGTTTCCAAATCATTCATGAGTTTAAAAAAACGAAAATCAACAAGGACCCTTGACTTAACCAGTGAAGGAAATACATCTGAAAGCTCAGTTCCAGGTATTTCCTCCACTCTGTTCCTCCTGGTAACATAAATTGCCATCTTGGCTTCACCCAGAATGAAATTGATCAGTCGGCATACATTTTGTTTACGCTTTACATACCTAAACCCAAGAATAAAGGTCTCTGCAGAGAATTCTTCATTGCAATGATCGAAAAACTGCTCCAAGCTAGCAAACAGTGGTCGCAATCGTGTACATTGTAAAAAAGCATGAAATACTGACTCCCTCTGGTAACAGAAGGGACACTCCTGGCCAACAGTTGGATTTAAAACAGAGACAAAAGTATTCACAGCAATAGCCCCATGAAGAATTCTCCACTGCAAATCACCCAGTTTCTTAGGTAATGGTGGTTTATAAAGTGCTCTCCACTCAGGCTTTACATTGACACTTAACTTTAGAACATTGCGCCAGGGTGTGTCAACTCTACTTGCAAGACATTTTTTGTTTAAAACCTTAACACACGCATTGTACAACTGTTTCCCCGACGCACCACTCAAAGTAAGGCCAGGTAGGTTAGGCTTAGAGCATGACCCACTACTCTCGTCAAGTATGGGCGAAAGACTTAAGTCAGGAAACTCATCAAATTCATCTGGATGTGCCACTCCTGCACTGTAGTCCTTGAGTAGCTTTGACTCTTCTGCAGTGCAGCTAGTGCGCCACTTATCCAGTAGCTTTGAGGCCACACGCGTGCATCTCAGTCCCATAGAGTCCGCAAAGCTCCTCACATCTTTGAACTCAGCTCCTGCCCGGATAACTACATCCTTCAATGTCACAATCTTGGAATCGAGGAGCCTCCTCTGAAAAGTGGGAAAGTCCGATAAGGATACGTCCATCCTCGCACCCCCCACCACCGGCTGTTGTAGCAGCCAGTGTAAGGAGTTGGTTTGCTTCTGCCCTTGTATGTGGAACAGGCCCCATATTTTTAGAGTGGTACGATAAAATGGAGGCATTTTAGAACAGTCAACCCTCTGCGGCACAGTTAAAAACAGTGACTTATCTAGCCCCAACCCTGCACAAGTTCTTAAAACAGTACAGCTGAGAAGTTTCCAAGCCACAACAGTAGGCCCAGTCAGGAGCTTTTTCACAAATTGCAATCTGAAAGCTGCAGTCCTACTATGAAAATTAATGAGACCATGCCCACCCTCATCTTTTGGTAGAAACAAAATAGGTTGTGGTACCCAGTGGTAGTTATCCCAAAATAAATTTACAACTACAGATTGCAATTTGTTTAAGAGATCAGGTGGAGGGTCCACACAGGCCAGACGGTGCCACAAGGATGATGCCACCAAGTTATTTATGATGAGGACCCGTCCCCTGTAAGACATCTTTGGCAATAACCATTTCCATTTCTCAAGACGCCCATTCACACTTTCAGCCATCCCCTCCCAGTTTTTCTGCATAACAATGTCATTCCCCAAGAAGACACCCAAATATTTAAAACCATCTTTTTTCCAACATAACCCATCTGGGAGTGTTGGAGCCCCATCTGCCCATTGACCCAGCAATAGAGCCTCACTTTTGGCCCAATTAACTCTGGCCGAGGAAACAGTATTAAAATCCTTGAGAATTTTAATGGTCACCTCTATGTCCCTGTCCCCTCTAACCATCAAAACCAAGTCATCAGCGTAGGCAGACAGCCGTATGGGGTTAATGAACTCAGGTAAAACCACACCACTTAATGCCCCCCTTAGCTTATTTAAAAGAGGCTCTATTGCTAAGGAATACAGCATACCAGACAGTGAGCAACCCTGGCGGATCCCCCTACCAACCTTGAAGGGAGCACTTAAACCACCATTAATTTTCAGTATACTCTCCACATCATTGTACAGAACCCTGATCATGTTTACAAAGCTTTCGCTGAATCCAAAAGCAAGTAACGTGTCCCATAGGTACTTAAACTCCACGAGATCAAAGGCCTTAGTCTGATCTAAAGACACCAACCCCAGGTCGATCCCCAAATGTTTAGAAACATGTATCATGTCACGGATTAATGATACATTGTCAAATATTGATCTACCGGGAACGCAGTAACTTTGGTCCGGATGGATAACCTGGTCCATTACTTTGGACAGTCTACTGGCCAAAACTTTAGACAATAATTTAAAATCACTACACAGGAGTGACACAGGCCTCCAGCAGCGGATATCGGTGAGGTCACCTTTTTTAGGGAGAAGTGTGAGGACCGCCCGGCGACAGCTCACTGGTAAGCGCCCCCTAGTGACACTATCACTGAGTACAGCAAGCAGATCCTCTCCTATCTCCGACCAGAAGCACTTATAAAAGTCAACTGGGATGCCATCCAGGCCAGGAGCCTTTCCGCATTCCATCCCCTGAAGAGCTTTCTCAAGCTCCCCAAGTGTCAGGACGGCATCAAGCTCGGGAATGGACTCGACTGCAACCTGAGGCAAATTACTCAGAAAAAGGCCATCAGACCCCCCATCCTTGAGTTCACTCCTGTATAGATCTTGGTAGAATTGTGTAGCTCTTTTGCGAATTTCAACATCATCTGTCAATAGAGCTCCAGATTGAGATTTTAATGCATGAATAAATCTTTTCTGGCCATTTTTCTTTTCTAGACTAAAAAAGTATTTAGACGGGACATCCATCTGCTCTACACCCCGAAACCTTGAACGGACCAAAGCACCCTTGGCACTAATTCCCAGCAGCTCAGTTAACGCATTCTTCTTTTTAGCCAGATCATTAATTTCATCTTCATTCCCAGTAGAGAAAGCCAGCATCTGAATTTCTTTTAGTTCCTTCTCCAAAATATCTATAGACTGGGCTCTGTCTCTTGTGATGTTTTGAGTGTACTGTTTACAAAGTTGCTGAATTTGTATTTTACCAACATCCCACCATTGTTGTAATGAGACAAAATAACTCTTGCTTCCCTTAAAATCTGCCCAAAAAGTTTTAAAAACCTCCTTGAAATGTTTGTCATGGACAAGGGATGAATTAAAGTGCCAATAAGCACTTTTAGGCTTGACATCTTTCAAAGTGACACTACAATACAATAGCCAATGGTCAGAAAACCCCACAGGAACAATTACACAATTTCTAAAAATATTCAAATGATGTTTGTAACAATAAAATCTATCAAGCCTAGCCATGGAAATCATGTTGCTATGAGTATGTGTCCAGGTATACTGCCTTTGTTCTCTGTGAATGGTTCACCATACATCACTTAAATCATGTGTGTGAATGCATTGAATAAGTGTTCTACGTGACAGCATGTGTGGTTCTGAATGGTTTCTGTCAATATCACTTTCTGTACAGTTGTAGTCGCCACCAACAAAAAGATATTCATCACTGCTACACCCAGCTATCAGGGTGGATAACTGACTCAGAAACTCCACCCTCTCTGACGCGTTAGTAGGAGCATATACACAAATTATATTTAACACATGATTCTCAAAAAGTGCTCTAACTTTAAGTAGTCTTCCTGGAATTACTTCCAACAACTCATAGGAAATTGGCATAAAATTATTTGCAAATAATATAGCAACACCACCACTAACAGAAGTATTATGACTTAGCAGAGAGAGCCCGGCCCATTCTAAACCCCATTCTGCAGCGTTAACCAAGTCACTATGCGTCTCTTGCAGGAGAGCGACGTCGAGGCGCTTCACCTTTAACAGTTCATAAAGCTCTGCTCTTTTAAGTGGGTCTCTTGCCCCGTTCACATTCAAGGAAGCAATGCGAACCTCACCCATGAAGAGCAAAATTAAAAGGAAAAGAAACATAAACATAATGTTTTCAAATAGGCTCGTTTCCATCTTCATCAGTGCCATACAGCTGATTATGCACCTTTGTAATAATCTTGCGTAACCGGTGATATTCTCGTCTGTTAACCAGACCATCTGCTATGAACAATTTTGCTTTGGTCAAAAACTGCTCAACATCCGGAAAATACTGTTCAATTTGGACGTTTTTAGCATGCTTAGTTCGGGCTAGGAAGTTATTCACGTCTTCTACAGTGTACACTTGGGAAGCAAAACCACTCGTGGGAATACTACAGTTAATGCTGCAGTCCGAGTCAAATTCGCTTTCTGTTTCCGTTTCAACTTCCCTGGCTGCACTTCTTAAGTTTGCAGATTTACTGGTCACCTTGGCCGTTTTATTTTTTATTTCATTTAGAGGTGGGCTCCGCCTCCTCTTCTGTCTATTTTTAGGCACTTTAAAAATTGGTGATACTTCCTCTGCTTCCATTTGAGAACCTTCGTCCTCAGCATCATTGTCATCCGACTTATCCCCCTCATCCTCAGCCACGCAATCAGCTGGTGCAACTGTGCTTTGTGCTGGCTCCGTCGGAGCACTGCCCTCCTCAACCAAACCCGCGGGTGAGCTTTGAGGAGGGGAGGCCTCCGGCGGTGGCACCGTACCTTCCCCATTTTCATGACCCCTCTCCATGTTAGTATTAGCGGCAGTAGAAGCATTCGAGGCAGTAGAATTCCCCTCTGCCTCCTCAGAAGGGGCACCCTCCCTCCCCACACCTCCGGTAGTGGAATCATCTCTTCTTTCAGGACATAACCGCACTAAATGACCATTTTGACCGCATCCAAAACACTTCATCACGCTAGACGAGACATAAATAGGATAGACGAATCCATCCACAGTCACATTCAGCGTCAAGTCAAGATCCTCACGACTATTGTTTAACGTCATATAGACAAAACGTCTGAAGGACACGACATGTTTCAATTGTGCGGAGTTAGTGGAAATTGCGATCTTCCTAATGGGCGAAATTAACTTTCCGTAACGGGACAGAGTTTTTGTGAGAAACTCATCTTTGACAAAGGGGGGCACATTAGATATGATCACTTTTTTTGATGGTGTCGATAAGGGGAAAACAGAGGTGAATATGTCATTGATAACCACACCCTTCTCCACAATGGAGTTTGCGAGCTCCACAGTTTCCAAAAACAAAACTACCGCACTGTTCATCCGAGCGGCAGAGAGTATTTTATCGTGACCAACCACCTCTCCCACTGCTAAACTGCAATCATGAACACTTGCGCTGGAGTTAATCTTGACCCCATGGCGCCGAGTCAGAGATTCAAACACTTCTCTACCTGAGGCCGCCATCCTGCCTGTACGGCAGGGCGCCCCGGTGCGAGAAATCACTCCACAAAACCGCGAAACCCACGAACCACTAAACAACACCACTCAACGCGTAAGTAAAGTAGTAAACATGGCAAAGAAAGAAAAATAGAAAAGATAGAAAAGGATCAGAGACCCTGGCACAGCGGCCGCTCTCAGCACTCGCTCTCACACACACTCACAAGCTCCACCCACACCGCGCAGACGCAGAGAGAGAGAGAGAGAGAGAGAGAGAGCGTGCAAGAGCGAGACCAAGAGAGCAAGACACACAAGCTCTGGCAGACAAACAAGGCTTCTGTTTCTCGTCGCTCCCCAGCTAGCATCTTATTGGTTCCTGATGAGTAATAATCACATTACAACCACCAGAGAAGCTAATGCAGTTAGCAACTATGGGTTCACGAAAAACGGTTTCTCTCAACGTGGTATGGCAACTGCTCCGCTCAGGCTAAGGTAGTAATGCATAGAGTAGTGTAGGGATGCACCCGATACTGCTCATTGTACTCGTACTCGTCAAGCACTTGCCAATACCAGGAACGATACTGCTAGTACACGAAACGTTCTTTACAATGCAGGACCATTGAGAGTAAATAGAATGGAGGCCAAAATTCTATTTCATTGTTGAAGCCAAGTTGGAGCCAAGGTTGGACCCAAAAAGACCAAAAAATGGCCAAATCCCATTCATTCCTATGAGAGACATAAAACCCTGTATCTCCCTTAAATGCCACTCCAGGGGGATCATTTTTCGCTCAACTAGTAGGTCCCCTTGCTCTCCAACTTACCAGGGTGGTGATTTTTTGTGGTGATGTTTTATTTTAGAGAGATATTAAAAGTTAAATTGACCAATGAGCATCAGAACATGGTTTGTTTGACAGTTAGAAGTCTTGTTGTTGTCCAATCAGCACCTGCGTTTGGCGTTGCTAAGGTGGAATGTAAGTTGGAATGTTCCCAAATCTGGCTTCAAAGCCTTGAATGGCAAATAGCGTTGATTTGGCGTCCATTCTATTTACTGTCAATGTGCAGGACCGAGAGATAGTGCAAGAGTTTCTTCCCTCAAACCATCCGCTTTGTAAAATTCTTAGGACACCTTTTCTGTTACTATTGTTTTTTCCCTTACTGATTATTACACGGTGAACCTTCATTTCACTGCCAATTGTGCCAGCACCAGAAAGCGTGGGACACATAAAATCTTGAATTTTGAAAAGAAATCCACTCCATGCAGAGCTATACGTCTGTATGATGCACCTCACCATGAAAGAGGTCAGGAGAGCAAGAGAGCGAGACAGACAGGCAGACAGACAGCAACTACACTGCATCCCTGTACAGTGATAATCTCACCCCCCCGGCCACGCCCCCTGTGATGCCATGCTACTTACACAGAGGCCCTGCCCTCTGCAAAAAAAAGTCCAAAAACCGCTTTTAATAACTGACAAAAACCACTAATAGCATTAGTAGCACTAATATTCAATTAGGCTAGCCAATGTAGCATGTAAGTTAATAAGACATGCGGTTTGTTTTCCCCCAAAAAGGGGCGTAACGCACATTCACAAGCAAAGTACCCGGATGGCCATTCATACGTATGATGTGCCTTACCTGGGTATGGTCTGGATAATGAAGATGTCCTGCCCACGCACAGACTCCTTAACGTCCACTCTGGTCTCTGTTGACAAGACACCACATGAAAACACATTGAACAGGGTTGTCTCTACCCCCCAAAACTTATTTCATTGAGCAAAGACTCTCAGACAATATCTCCCAGTTCATTGTACAGTTTCCTTTTTTGGTAACAGAAGTGCAAAGGAAATGATCGTATATATATATGCTGGTCCAGGAACGGTTATATCGTTGCTTCTAACACTGGTGAAAGAGGGCTTTCTCTACACAGTACATTTGGTAGCGCAAATTCAGAACTTAGATTGTTTGTTTGTTTACATTTATGGCCAAATATGCAACTGTGGCTATTTCATGGCCAGTACAGGTAATACTATTCACTTCACATTAAAAATCAACAATGATAAAAAGTAATTGAATAAATACATTAAATAAGTTTGGTCACATCAATACATTTTAAAAAGTGTTGTATTTTCCTTCTGAGAGCAGGGCAAGATAGAATATGCTGATGTCCACAGAACTTGGAGGGTAGGTGCAAAATACACTCTAGTGTCAATTTTGACTAAGTCTTGTAAGTGCTGAACGTACGTGTGTCAATTCAGTGTGTAGAGGGGAGGGTCCAAACTAACAGAATTGACTGTGTATATGGCTCTAATTGGTGCAAGGGGCACTGGACTGGACAGGGAGGATGCTGATTGGCTACAGCACTGCTGTGGAGGATGCTAGTTGGCTACAGCACTGGGCAGGGGGGAAGCTGATTGGCTACCGCACTACTATGGAGGATGGTGATTGGCTGCTCACCTCTGTTGGACTCCTGATATACTACAGACTTCCCCAGCTCAACACCAAGCCGTCTGCAGAGAGAGAGAGAGAGAGAGAGAGAGAGAGTGAGAGAGACAGAGAGAGAGAGAGAGAGAGAGAGAGAGAGAGAGAGAGAGAGACAGAGAGACAGAGAGACAGAGAGAGAGACAGAGACAGAGAGACAGAGAGAGAGAGAGAGAGAGAGAGAGAGAGAGAGAGAGACAGAGAGAGAGAGAGACAGAGAGACACACACACACACACAGACACGTGAGTACACTGTATGTTTTACACAATCTCCATTCATAAAGTCAACACACTTCACCTTACACCCATCACCCCCAACATTCATTGACACAAATGTGCACATGTACACACACACACACACACACACACACACACACACACATAGCCTACGCACCCACGCATATAGCCTACACACACACGCGCATATAGCCTGCACACGCGCACGCACACACTTATCGCGCGCGCACACAATAAGTTGCCGCACCAAAATTCCACTGTAAGCAAATACTTCCGAACAAACACACAAAAAAAAAAAAAAAAAAGATGGCAGTTTTATGGCTGAATGTGATCCCAGCTCTGCCTCTGGGTCAGGCCTGTAGATAAGGACACCAAAGGGCAAGGTGATCAATTCCCTTTGGACAGCTGACAAACAAAACAACACTACGTACGCAGCAGCACATGTGATACGTGGACAAGGCATGAAGTCCACCTCTTCAACAGCTGACACTAACCCACCAGAGGGGGTATTCCACAAACATTGTTAAAGTGACACTGTCCAATTTTTGGAAATAAGCTCAGATTACACCTCCCCCTGAGTTAAAAAATTGAGTTTGACCGTTTTCATGTACTTTCAACCGTTCTCTGAGTACGGCAGTGCAAACTTCACCTTCAAGCTAGCAGTTAACATTGACTCCTATGAGACCAGTTAGCCGCCAGCTGGTCTCTCATAGGACTCAATGTTAACTGCTAGTTTGGGGGTAAAATTTGCACGGCCATACTCAGAAAACGGTTGAAAGTACAGGAGAATGGTAGAAGTCAACTATTTAACTAAAGGGGATGTGTAATATGAGCTTATATCCAAAATGGGACAATATCACTTTAAGTGATGAAACTGGCTAAGTTTATTTGTTTGTTTGTCTGTGATGAAGGACTGATAGTCCGAAATGTTATGCCATTACATTTTGGGAGCATCAGACGCAGACCTTGCGGACCTTTACTTTTCCTTTCATTTTATGGACAAGACTGGTACATTTTTCAAATCACACATCTAAAAAAACAAAACTACAGTTAAGTTAACCTACAGAAAAGGGGTAAACCTATACAAAGGCTGCATATTTTCTTTACAGTAGTTAGTCAAGGACATGAAGACTCCAGGCTCTTCTATTAACCAATTGACCACTCCCCCTCTCTAAGACACTGTGTGAGATTTTTAGTTGTTTATTTCCAGAATGCATGCTGCCCATTCACTAATGTTACCTTTTTCATGAATACTTACCACCACCATCAAATTTTAAGTATTCATTATGACTGGAAAAATTGCACTTTTCATACATGAAAAAGGGGGATCATCTCCATGGTCCGCCATTTTGAATTTCCAAAAATAGCCATTTTTAGCTGCAAAAATGACTCTACTTGGACCTTACTAGAAAATATTTCTTTATTACTTAGTAAACTTTCATGTAAAGATCAAATTTGGCAATAGGTAGCCCAGTTTCAATGAGCAGCATAGTTGCAGTACCTGTTTTGACCATTTCCTGCACAGTGACTCTTCTATTAACCAATTGACCACTCCCCCTCTCTAAGTTAACTTAACCTGGTTTCCTAACTGAACCACCGTCTTGGAATACACCTGACCATCAGGGCTTGACATTAATTTTGCCACTGTGGCTAGTGGTTTTCAAGAGTCATTAGCCATCCAGCTGTTTTACTAGCTACATTTTTTTTATCATGACGCTGTACATCTAACCTCAGAAGATGATGTGATTATAGTAAGAAGATGAGTGCATGAGTTTCTACATGGAAACAAAAAAACAACTAGAAACTGAGTAACTGACCTTTTTCTTGAACTTAAATACAAATAATTGATACGGGAGGGGCAAAGTGCAGAATATATACGCTATTCTGATATGCCATACCATAGAATAAGCTACCTGCCAAATTGCTTAGTGACACTGAAATTGTTACCAGCCACAGCCCAGTTTTACCAGCATTTGGCCGGTTGGCAGGTGCCAGTGTCAAGCCCTGCTGACCATCTGAAAGACAACACCCCCACTACACCTGGACAAGGGGCTAGGTTACATAAGGACCTAAGCAACCCTGCCCTGTTCACCTTTAAAATGTCACAGGTGATGGCAAGGCCAACTGATAAGGAAAGTTAGAAAGTGACAGATAGCTTGGACATAAAGGGGTGCCCGTTAGCTAAAGGGAAAAACAGGATATGCATGTAGGGTCTGTTTACTCACACTGTAGCGCAGAGAGAGAGAGAGAGAGAGAGAGAGAGAGAGAGAGAGAGAGAGAGAGAGAGAGAGAAGAGAGAGAGAGAGAGAGAGAGAGAGAGAGAGAGAGAGAGAGAGAGAGAGAGAGAGAGAGAGAGAGAGAGAGCCTGGTCAACTCTGTTCAAAGCATCTTTGTTGACAGAGCAGCCTCTCCCCTCCCACACCGCTGCCCCCCCCCAGGCTAGATACTGTGTTGTGACCAATTACCCACATGGGGTAGCGTCGCATTGGCTGGAATAGATGTCTGTTATTACTGTTACCATCTGACAGACGGAATGTTAGAGAGAGGTCAACATTCAGTCTGCGTGTGCTATGTACATGTTATTTGTGTATGTGCTTGGGCTACTTATGTGACTAAGTGTATATCACTACTCCTTTGCACATGTACTCTAGCCTGGTTCTCACCGGCGGTGCATGTGTATACACAAACTACCGTCTGGTAGCACTGCCGTTAACATGCTCTTCTCGAGTCAGAAAATAAATGGTGCATTTATTGCAACTCACTCACCACCAATAAATGCTTTCAAAAACGTTTTCTATTCATCTCTAAAGTGCCACTATAGTCTAGAATCTGTCATGTGACTCATCAATGCCAGCTGCCGTTGATATTCAAGCAAGAAATGCTCCGTTTATTTTCTACTCGAGACGAGCATGTCAATGGCAGCGCTACCAGATGGTAGTGTGTGATAGGGATGCAAATTATCGATGAATTCATTAATCATTAGTTGATAGCCTTATCGATCGACTTACGATTAATTGATAAGCGGCGTTTTCTCCCCAAAATCTCAATGTTTCTGGAAAAAAAACTACTAAATCTAAAAATGTTCATTAAAAAACGAGATAAAATACCACATTTAAATTAATTATATTTCATTTAATTACATTTCTTTAATCCAAAAGTGATTTAAATATTCACACTATTCACACACACTCTTCACATGCCCATTTCACCTGAGTCTCTTGTCAGTTGAATTGTCGATTAATATTTTTTAATCGATTAATTCATTGATCGATTAAAGTTGATTACTCGATTAATCGTTTGCATCCCTAGCACACAAGCGCCGCCAGTGAGAACCAGGCTACATGTATTCTTGTTTGCCCTAAATTGTAAGATTTGGGTCAGGTGACTAAAAAAAACGAGGTCAGCAGCCCTCTGTGGCATGCAGACAAAACTCCAAAAGAGTAAACGAGCTTCTGTTGAACTGACATAGCATCTCACAGACTAGCTTGGCTAAAAACAGCATTCTGACAGCATAAGTGTCTGTGTGCGTGTGTACGTGCGTGTGTGCGTGTGTACGCGCTCGCATGCGTCTGTGTGTGTGTGTGTAGGGATGGAAGGGGTATTTTATGATGGGCTTAGAGCTTGCAGAGGCCCGTAGTCCCAGTCAACCTAATGAATAGGGTAGGGTTCTCCCAGTTCTCCCTAAAAGTGTGAGATGGCCATAGGAGGGTGATGGGAGAGGGACAGGGGCAGAAAGCTAGCCAGGCGGCCTGCATATTATCCTGAGCTAGAACTCTTCTTCAGCCCACGTTGAGGCAACCTGTTACAGTGTATGGTAACCTAAAATCCACAATATTGACATTGACAGGGGTGATAGTGAAAAAAAATCCTGAGCCTGAACTTTTTCCCCTGCTCTAAGGACGACGACAAGATACTGCATAGTGACGTAACGTAGGCACATTATTCAAACATCTAATAGCCTGTGTATGACCATTATTCAAGCCTGATAGTAGAATAAACCCTGAACCTGTAACACTCTCTGAGATAAGAATAATCTGATGTCTAATTATTATCAATGTTTTTATTTTTGCAAACTCTGTCAAGCCTGAAATCAGGCATGGAGCCTGAATACTATCAGCCCTGCATTGATTATGT
Source organism: Engraulis encrasicolus (assembly GCF_034702125.1). Lineage (NCBI taxonomy): Eukaryota > Metazoa > Chordata > Actinopteri > Clupeiformes > Engraulidae > Engraulis > Engraulis encrasicolus. Next base: position 8,896,282 of record NC_085857.1, on the reverse strand, counting down.
GTGTGTGTGTGTGTGTGTGTGTGTGTGTGTGTGTGTGTGTGTGTGTGTTGCAAAATCCACAATATTGACATTGATTGTGTGTGTGTGTGTGTGTGTGTGTGTGCTGTGTGTGTGTGTCTGTCCTTGAAGTGCTTGTCTAATAGACACAAATCAGGGCCCGTCAGCCGTTACCTGCCTCGACATGACACAGACAGGAGACATCCTTCACAGCCATGCACACGCCAGCCAGTCACGCAGCACAGTGGCGGTTCAACCCATGCTGTGGCCCGAGGTAAAACGTAAACATATCCCAATCGAATCTCACGCATATCCAGTGACTGGTTTCGGGTGCAGGTTCAAAAAAAGTTAATCCATAGGTAATGAAGAAAACTGCACACCGATGAACTCCCATTTAAGGGCCCGAAACGTCACGCAATAAAATGGCTTAAATGGGAGTTCATCGCTGTGCGGTTTTCGTCATCACAAAATGTAAACATAGGCAGTACAGTGGTCGAGTTGTAAAATCAAACCAGGGGGGATGGTCAGAGAATGATTGCGATTATTGCTAAGCTAATTTGACCTGGAAACGATGCTACGTCACCACACGAGGCGAGCGAGCAGGTTGAGAGCGGGTGGAATTTACGTACATGTATCACAGCCGTTAGGCTGGTTTATCAGGCTAGGGGCCCTAGGCAATTGCCTAGTCTTCCTGCTGGTAAAACCGGCTCTGGTGAAGCAGCACATCTAACGTAGCCTGGTCCTGACCATCCCATAATACTACCATTTCATTTCGTATTTATGGTCTGGCATTTGTTTGCTCTGAAGCGATTGCAGGAAGCAGGAAGTTTGCACTCAGTTATGGTTTGAAATTATTGGACACCTCTCACCCAATCGCAGGCAGTTACTCAACAACAACATAGCGCAGACCAATGGCTCTGGTGCAGATGTGTACGTCATTGTCACGAGCGTCCTCCCTCTTTTGCCCCCTTGTGGGGAGCTTATTCGCTTATTGGCCGTTTTCTGGCGGGGGGGGGGTTCGCGTTTCGATCAAAATCCTACTGCTCCAGGCACTCCACAGAGAAGCACAGCTAGACTACCGTAGTGGAGCCAATCCTTTGGCAGAAGTACGTGGGATGGCTCGCGAGGCTACATCTAACGCACCATCCATCCATCTTATCTCATCCCCATCGCCTGAATCAAAGGGGAGTCACTAAATAAGCTACCGGGCAGCTGTTTGGAGGGGCAGACAGCTCAAATCTAATTCCGCCTTGCTGTTCAGTCTTTCATCTCTGCCTCAGAAATTGGGCCGGTAACCTGGGCGGTGCCATCATTGATAAAACCTGTTGTCTACCAGGCCATCCAGAGCCAAGCACGACCCAGCAAAGAAAGCATCATCGCCCCTAACCCAAATTATTTCTAAAGAACCCAGCATGCACGTTGTGATTCTCCAGCTTTTTGAGAAATGGATGTGTTAATGGAAAACATGAGAAGTTCTGAACTGATCTTTAAAGGGCCAGCAACAACAAAGTGTCAAAAGTGTCAAACTGACGGAGGCTGCTGTCCAATTTAACTTGAGCCAATCATTGGCAATCTTTTGATACTCGTCCTTTCGGCTGGTTTAATCAGCCACATATGGCCGTTACAAATGCCATGACGAACTCTGCTCAGTGTTGCCAGATTGGGTGGTTACCCGCCCAAATGGGCTACTTTGGATGAGGGTCTGCGGGTAAAAACGGGAAAAATTGTCCATTCGGCGGTATTTTCAGCTGTTCCACCGAAGTCAATGTAATTTGTTGAATTTGGGCGGAATTTAGTGCATTTTGGCGGTTTTTGAGAACCTTCTGGGCGGGATTTGGTCAGACACATCTGGCAACACTGATTCTGCTATGACACTGCTGAGCCTGTGAGTGTGACAAGTCTGTTGACTGGGTGGGTTTGATGGCCTGTGTGACTGTCCACCTCAGCAGCAGCAGAGGAATGTTTGTCACACGGGCCTAAAGACGAGAGAGGGTGAGGGGTGGGGAACCTATGTCTCGAGGGCCGTTATAACTTTAATGTTTTGCAGCTTCAGAATGAAATGAAATAGTTTGCAAAGGAATCTTAGTGATTACAATTTCAATATAATTAGGTTATATTCAGACGACCCAGAGTCTGATTTAAAGGTGGCTGCCTTCAATATAGGCCTAAAGTGCAGAGGGAAATCCTGGTTTGTGTTCATAGTAGCCTATGGCCCTTGGAGGAATTTGAAGTGGCCCTTCGAATGAAAAAGATTCCCCACCCATGCCCTGGGCTCGAACTAACCCAGTTGAGGGGACAAGATGCCATGCTGGCAGATGAGGAAAACAACAAGATAGCCTTGCCGTGGCTTCTGCTACTGCAACAAAACTGAAGCAGGTCTCGCATGGCTGCACTGTACCCAAAACATCAAAAGGGTACAAGTAGGATAGATAGACCAAGACCCAGAAACCCAAAGCCAGCGCAGGAAAGATACAGAAACCAGAAATTATAGCATTCTTTTTTTCCGCACACAGTCTTTGCAGTAGGCAGAAAATGGTGACCATGTTTTTTTTTTAAAGAACTTACTCGGTGATCTTCTTGGCGAGTTCTGTGCATGCTGTTGTGGAGTTTGCAGAGAAGACACGGTAACCACTTTTGCCGACATTCATCCTGGACTGATAACCATAGGACAACTTCGGTGATTTGGAAAGGGAGAGAAAAGACTTGTGAGGTCCCAGACGACTTTTTGGCATACTTTCAACTTTCAGCGAATACTTTTTTTCACCCGCAAGACAACAAATTTACAGTGGTATGCAATAGACTATAAGGCAAACTAACGAGAGCAGCCCTGCAGTTATCACAAGCCTACTATTTGTAGCCTAGAACACAACCTATGTGGTTGATGCTACTTTAGAGTAGACAAATCCGAAAACAAAACGCCCTATAGTGCGAGCTATATGGCTAACTGGAACTTCAGGGATGGGTGTCAGGGATGCCCTCTGTTTTCCAGTGTCGCTGTCGCTATCCTGCAATAGCCTGATAAAAAAACACTCGCATAACAAAACCACCGGACCACCAATAGTGATAAAGCAACTGAAAACAGCGATTCTGCATCAAAACCAGCAGGACATACTACCTTGAAAAGCGCGTGTACCAGTCTGCTGTCCTGAATGTGTTTCGAGAAATAGCCTACGTCGTCTCACTAACTAGGTACACAACCCAAACAAATTCAGAGCAACCAACCACCTATGGGTGTGTTTAGGCAACTACTAACTACGGTTAGAAAGAGCCAGTCATCGATCGTTTCACACAACGCTGGGTTTGTCTACCATGCCATAAACAAGCACAACTGAGGCAATAGCTTCGTTTGTACTTCGCTCCTAAAGGCGTATTACACAACCGTCGATTAAATGTTACAAAATGTTGCCATTTCACATCCTTCTCAAGTAGTAGCAAGCCACACAATCGGATACAAAATAACAAAATTTAGGCTTCAGCCACACCACTGTAAACTTTGTTGCAATGCGGTCAGAATAAAAAAAAAAATCCCACCGTTTTCATTGGTTAAAATAAGTAGTCGACAGGCAGGCCAGCGCAGCCAATGCGCTACCAGCAACTCGCATTTCATAGGAAAAGGGGCGGTTCTCGGAAAGCTTTGGCCAATCGGATGTATGAAATGTCTGCCGGGTCAAGGAAAGGGATAACCAAAACACTGCATTGCATTTTAGGGCCAAGAGTCGTTTAATTGGCTGGAAAAAACAGATATAAACGGCGCATAAACGTTCACTTAGTTCACAAGTATGATGGCATATAAAACGAGATTGGCTTCATTATTTGTTTCAGAAGTCATACTTTGAAGAATAGCAGACATAGAAAACATAGGTTAGTTAGTTCTATTACTTTTATTCTTTTTTTAAGGCAACTATCATCCAGCAATGTAACCTACAACAAGTAATAGGGGGGAAAGTATACACTGTACACATACATAGAGTGCGTTACAATATGCAACCTTGCCTCCTCCACTTGTGCTTGTGGCCTCGCCCCGCCTCCTGGCCCATCCTCCGTGCAGAAAACGATAACGTTTCCCAGCTGTAAGACTAGCTACAACAACTTTTGAAGGACCATTTTTCATTCACCATCCCAATTGCAAATGAGAAAAATACTTTACAATCGAGCTTTTTCTTGAAAAAATATTTTTCAATATTTTCAATATCAAAAATATTGAAATATAATGCTGTTGTCAGTGATGTCATCATGACATATTACTTCCTGGTACAAGGAGACAAGCACAAGTGGAGGAGGCAAGGTCGCTTATTGTAACACACACATAGGCAAAGGACAAGGGCTTCAGGTATCACCCACAAGGTTAAATTGCCTCTAATGTGGTAGATATGGACAGAACAGTGGAAAATAAAAAAATGTTTCCCATTTTAATTGAAAATGCACATTTTGTAGCCCTTCTTCTCATCTCTGTTCCTGGAATCCTTTGGAAAGTGTCACATGCAGGCCTGCATGGCTGTGGCTAACACAGAGGCCCCCTTGGTGCTGTGCAAAACATCTGACCTCTCTCTCTCTCTCTCACACACACACACACACACACACACACACACACACACACACACACACACACACACACACACACACACACACACACACACACACACACACAACACAGACAGACAGACAGACAGACAGACAGACAGACAGACACACATTCTGTTCAAGATAACCCAGTTTTCCTTCTCTCCTTCCCTCTCAATGTCTGCATATCTCTCTCTCTCTCTTTCTCTCTCTCTCAAATACAAACTCAAATGCTCTCTTTCTCTCATACTGTTCAAGATAACCCAGTTATTCTTCTCTTTCCCTCTCAGTCTCTGCCCATATCTCTTTCTCTCTCTCTCTCTCTCTCTCTCTCTCTCTCTCTCTCTCTCTCTCTCTGTCAAATAAAACCTCAAATGCACTTTATTGGCATGCCTGTGAGTGTCAAGTGTGGCCAAAGCTCCTCTCTCGTCCTCCCTCCTCCTCCTCCTCTCTCTTCCCTCCTCCTCCTCCTCTCTCCATTCCACTCATATGGGGCACCTAAGTCACGCCCTCTACTTCCTGGTTCATGGGGCAGGGGGAGTCAAAAAATGATTACTGGGCTTGAAAATGAGTGATTTTTGGATTTGTGGTGCATAGGTGGAGGTCCAAGGTTTGAATTGGTGTCAAAAAAACACAACTTTTCAAGCCCAGTAATTATTTTTTGACTCCCCCTGCCCCATGAACCAGGAAGTGGAGGGCGTGACTTAGGTGCCCCATTGTTCATAAGCCCCTAATAACGTTGCCGCTCTCAGCCCTCTGCGTCCTTCCCGCGGACCTGTGGCTGTGGCTGTGCTGGCGGTGGCTGCTGCTGCTGCTCGGAGGGGTTGTTCTGCGGCTGCTCAGGGGGGTTCCTCAGCTGCTGCTCGGGGTTCATCTGTGACTCAGGCGGGTTCCTCAGTGGCTGCTGCTGCTCGGGGTGGTTCCTCGTCAGCTGCTCGGGGTGGTTCCTCAGTGGTTGCTCGGGGTGGTTCCTTGTCGGCTGCTCTGGGTGGTTCCTCGTCGACTGCTCGGGGGGGTTGTCCCTCCTCGGCGGCAGCACCTTCTCCCAGAGCAGGTCCAGGAGATAAAAAATAAAATAAAAAGAGTCATGTTTTTTACAGTTACAGTCAGCAGAAGGTATCCGTTACACTGAATGACAATTTCATTTTGCACGTCTTTGACCCACCTTCTCGCGGAGCAGGTCCAGGATGACCTGCCTCTCCTGGCTCTCCAGCTCGAACCTCTGCTCCCGTTCCCGCCGCTCAGCCGCCAGCCGCTCGCGCTCCAGTCCGATCTTCTCGCGCTCGAGCTCCAGCTCCTCGCGCCGCAGCGCCATCTCCTCCTCGCGCAGACGCGTCTCGGCCTCCGCCCGCTTCTCCAGGAAGCTGAGGATCTCCGCGTAGGTCTGGCAGCAGCACTGGCACGCCCGCTTGGCCGTGGGCGCCAACGCCAACGCCCCTCCCCCTCCCCCTCCTCCGGGCAGCAGCAGCTCCGGGAGGCCGCAGTTATCGCCGTCGTCATCGCCGTCGTCGTCGTCATCGTCCACCAGCTCCTGCACCCCGCTGATGAGGTGTCCGTGTCGGCCGCTAACGCCAACGGCCTCCTCCCCGGGGGGCTCAGGGGTCGTGACCACTGGGGAGTGGGAGAGGGGCAGGTTATGGGGGTCAAAGGTGGAGGTGTGTGTGTGTGATACTTTAAAAGGAAAAAAGTTTACCGCACACTTATTGGACTTTATGCTTTTTTAATCAGAGCGAACAATGCGTTTCGCCTCTGTGCGTCATCAGGTGAAACACGTTTTTCGTTCAAAATAAATGAGCGTAAAGTCAAACAAGTGTGCGGTAAACGTTTTTCCTTTTAAAGTATTTATCAGCACCTAGAAGGTGTGCATGGGTCTTTGAACTTTTGCGTGTGAGTTTGTGGTCCATGGTGGTTGCAGACCGTTGTGATGTGAAACATGCTCCATTTTATTTTACATTTTGTTTGGATGTTAGCGTATGTCTTTAGTGTATGTCCTATCCTGTCCTATCCTGAACACTCAACCCACTCTCCCTCCACTGTCAGCCTCTAGCCAGCAAGGCCACTGACAACCCCCCCCCCCATCCCCCCACCACCATATCTGCGACTGAACATTCCACCTGCACTACTATACTCGTGACTGAACTTTCAACCTGCACTAACTCAAAACATGCACACACACACACACACACACACACACACACACACACACACACACACACACACACACACACACACACACACACACACACACACACACACACACACACACACACACACACACAAGCACACTGCACTTTCTGCACTAAACCCAAACATACACACACTGACACACACACACACACACACACACACACACACACACACACACACACACACACACACACACACACACACACACACACACGAACACACACACAAGACGCACACCGCACCTTCTACCTGCACTAAACACATACACACACATACACACACACACACACACACACACACACACACACACACACACACACACACACACTGCTGCTGGTGTACTTGACAGACCTTTTTTAATATTTATTTTCTTCAAAATGCTACTATTACCATGTCAGAACGCTATAAAGGACTTTTTTTAGGAAAAGCACAAAAGCACAACAGATACCTCTTAATGTATGTCCTCTACAAGTCTTCTGTTGTCCAGTCTTGCACTTTAAATGTCTGTATGAGCACTGTCTATGTCCATACTGTCTTAAGTCCATGTATAAGTACTGTCTATGTCTATACTGTCTATGTCCTTACCTAGATTAGTCTATGTCTAATGGGAAAGCAAGAAATGTAATTTCAAATTCTTTGTATGACCAGTGCATGTAAAGAAATTGACAATAAAACCTACTTGACTTGACTATCTATATGTGTCTCCATGTACAGTATCAATATATAACAGTATATGTGTCCGTGTCGGGCGCCAACACCAGCGGCCTCCTCATGATAATATACTGTATATACTAAGCCAGTAGTTCCCAACCTACAGTATGGGTTGGGACCCAACCTATGGGTCGCCAAAGATCCACAGAGGGTCGCAAAGCCCTCTTCATTTTAAGGGGTTTAATTTAAAATACCATGTATAGCCCATGTTGGGTCACCAAAGCGTTCCAATGGTAAAAACATGGGTCCCTGAAGAAAAAGGTTGGGAACCACTGTACTAATCAACATCATTAGGTTAAACTTAAAGGTAACACTTTATAATAATGTTCCTTAGTAAAGACTCAGTAAATAATTAACTAATGATGAATAAAACATTAACAAATGTTTTTATTATTAACTAAGCTTTATTAATGCTTTATAAAATATCTACAAATGATATATTCAAGATTTTACACACCTTATAACAGACTATTTTATTCATTTACAAGCAACTTGTAAATGTTTGATAAATATGAAATATTAACATAACATTTCCTAGTCATTTACAAGCATTTGTTTACATTTCCTAATCATTTACGAACGTTTGTTAATGTTTTGTTCATCAATAGTTAATTATTTATGAAGTCTTTAAAATGCTTTTTTGCATCCATTATTATAAAGTGTTACCAACTTAAAGAATCGTCTAGTAGAGTAAGATAATTCAAACTCCGCCCACCCAATGCAAAGGAGTGTGCTCAAGTTGGGAGTGTGTTCCAATATGCGACCTTGCCTCCTCCACTTGTGCTTGTCTCCTCGTACCAGGAAGTCATGATGACATCACTGACCACAGCATTATATTTCAATATCTTGCAAAAGTTCAATTGTAAAGCCGTCTTCTCATTTGCAATTGGGATGGTGAATGAAAAACAGTCCCTCAAAAGTTGTTGTGGCTAGGCTGACAGCTGGGAAACTTTATCGGTTTCTCCACGGAGGGGCTAGGAGGTGGGGCGAGGAGACAAGCACAAGTGGAGGAGGCAAGGTCGCATATTGTAACGCACGCTTGGTCTCCCCTGCTTCTTCTTCACTTTTTCTGGTGTTTGGCGATGATCGCTACCGCCATCTACAGCGCTATGGGAACTCCATGTATTCTCAACCTAAAGTCTCCAAAGGTCTCCTAACCGAAGGTTTCCTAAAAGGGCGTTCCCCTGAGATCACGTGGATGCCGGAGAAGTGTGCCTGAAGTATCTTACTCAACTAGACGATTGTTTGATTAGGTCTGTAGCGAAGGGGAGTAGAGTTGCCCAGCTGGGACTCGAACCCAGACCTTCTGGGGTAGTAAACCGGGGCTCTGACCGCTACACCAAAGAGCCAGGCTCGTTGGCATGTTAGTCAGAACACATCCACAACCCTAGTGATGGTCACTCCACGTGAAATGACCCAAAAGTGTGCCTGAAGTATCCTACTCAACTAGACGATTGTTTGATTAGGTCATTCTGCAGCAGAGGTGGAATACTTAGTTACTCATGAGGAGCGATTCTTGCCCCCTCACCTGTAGGGGGTGCTGTGGCAGACAGCAGGTCGGGTTTCTCCTGCTCCTCCTGCATGCTGAGCTCCTCCAGGACTCTCCTCCTCAGCTCCTCGTCGTGGTACTTGCTCTCCTCCTTCCCCAGGACTCTCCTCCTCAGCAGCTCGTCGTCATGGTACTTGCTCTCCTCCTTCCCCAGCACCTTCTCCGCCTCCAGCTCAAGCACCACCTGAAGCAGGTCCTCCTTCTGGGCATACAGACGCTCCGTACCAAACCTGACAAAACAAGAAAACATATGAAATAAAGTTATATATTTAATGAATAAAGTGAGTTGGAGAGAGAGATGGGGTGAGGGTTATGACCCAGCACCACCTGAAGCAAGTCCTCCTTCTGGGCATACAGACGCTCCGTACCAAACCTGAGCCACCACAGAAATACAGAAATAAGAAATATACGAAATAAAGTTATTAGGGCGATTAAAAAAATTAACTCATTTTAATCGCACTACAAAATATAGCTTAATAGTTCTGGATTAGACCAGTGGAGGGCAGTATTACGCCTGATGGTGAACAGCCTGCTGAAATTGAGAAGAATTCTCTCTTCTTTTAAAAAGGAACAATATCTTTAGATTAAGCTTATTTATTGTCATTAGACAAAATCCATGTGAAATTATTTTTTTTACTGTTCTCAAGTCAGATATTTAAATGCAATTAAAATGTGATTAATTCGATTAATTAATTTCAAAGCCTATAGATTAATTCGATTAAAAAATGTAATCGAGTCCCAGCCCTAAAAGTTATATATTTAATGAATAAAGTTCATAAAGAGTTGGAGAGAGCGATGGGGTGAGGGTTATGACCCAGCACCTCCTGAAGCAAGTCCTCCTTCTGGGCATACAGACGCTCCGTACCAAACCTGAACCAGCCACCATATGACAAAAAGAAATATATGAAATAAAGTCATATATTTCATATATTTTGGGGGTTTTCTTTTACCTTAGTAAAAGTTAGCTCAGTTATTATTTATTACCTCATTTTACTATTATTGGTCCATCACTGTTACTTGTCCTGTCTTGCACTTTGATGTCAGTCTGTAAATGTCAGTCCTGTAAATGTCAGTCCTGTGAATGTCAGTCCTGTGCATGTCTATGTCCATTCATGGTATAGAGAGAGAACGTAATTTCAATTTCCTTGTATGACATATGAAGAAACTGACAATAAAAGCTGACTTGACTTGACTTGACCTGCGCAGGCTTGGGAAGTCCTGCTTCTTGTAGTGTGTGTGTGTGTGTTCTGCTTCTTGTAGTGTGTGTGTGTGTGTGTGTGTGTGTGTGTGTGTGTGTGTGTGTGTGTGTGTGTGTGTGTGTGTGTTCACCTGCGCAGGCTTGGGAAGTCTTGTTTCTTGTAGTGTGTGTGTGTGTGTGTGTGTGTCTGCTACTCACCTGCGCAGGCTTGGGAAGTCTTGTTTCTTGTAGTGTGTGTGTGTGTGTGTGTGTGTGTCTGCTACTCACCTGCGCAGGCTTGGGAAGTCTTGTTTCTTGTAGTGTGTGTGTGTGTGTGTATTACTCACCTGCGCAGGCTTGGGAAGTCTTGTTTCTTGTAGTGTGTGTGTGTGTGTGTGTGTGTGTGTGTGTGTGTGTGTGTGTGTGTTGTCACCTGCGCAGGCTAGGGAAGTCTTGCTTCTTGTAGTGTGTGTGTGTGTGTGTGTGTGTGTGTGTGTGTGTGTGTGTGTGTGTGTTGTCACCTGCGCAGGCTAGGGAAGTCCTGCTTCTTGTAGTGTGTGTGTGTGTGTGTGTGTGTGTGTGTGTGTGTGTGTGTTGTCACCTGCGCAGGCTAGGGAAGTCTTGACTCTTGTAGTGTGTGTGTGTGTGTGTGTGTGTGTGTGTGTGTGTGTGTGTCTGTTGTCACCTGCGTAGGCTGGGGAAGTCTTGGTTCTTGTAGTGTGTGTGTGTGTGTGTGTGTGTGTGTGTGTGTGTGTGTGTGTGTGTGTGTGTGTGTGTGTGTGTGTGTGTGTGTGTTGTCACCTGCGCAGGCTAGGGAAGTCCTGCTTCTTGTAGTGTGTGTGTGTGTGTGTGTGTGTGTGTGTGTGTGTGTGTGTGTGTGTGTGTGTGTGTGTGTGTGTGTGTGTGTGTGTGTGTGTGTGTGTCTGCTCCTCACCTGCGTAGGCTAGGGAAGTCTTGCTTCTTGTAGTGTGTGTGTGTGTGTGTGTGTGTGTGTGTGTGTGTGTGTGTGTGTGTGTGTGTCTGCTCCTCACCTGCGTAGGCTAGGGGAGTCCTGCTTCTTGTAGTGTGTGTGTGTGTGTGTGTGTGTGTGTGTGTGTGTGTGTGTGTGTGTGTGTGTGTGTGTGTGTTGTCACCTGCGTAGGCTAGGGAAGTCTTGCTTCTTGTAGTGTGTGTGTGTGTGTGTGTGTGTGTGTGTGTGTGTGTGTGTGTGTGTGTGTGTGTGTGTGTTGTCACCTGCGTAGGCTAGGGAAGTCTTGCTTCTTGTAGTGTGTGTGTGTGTGTGTGTGTGTGTGTGTGTGTGTGTGTGTGTGTTGTCACCTGCGCAGACTGGGGAAGTCTTGCTTCTTGTAGTAATCCAGCAGCAGCATGGTCCTCTCTCGGCAGCGGCGCGCGTCCACCTCGAAGCAGGGATGCAAATTATCGATTAATTCATTAATCATTAGTTGATAGTCTTATCGATCGACTTACGATTAATTGATAAGCGGCGGTTTCCCCCCGAAATATCAATGTTTCTCGAAAAAAAGGACTAAATCTGAACATTTTAATTAAAATTTTAGATAAAATACCACATTTAAATTAATTCTATTTCAATTCTTTAATCCAAAGGTGATTTAAATATTCCCACTATTCATACCCCTCTTAACACACACTCTTCACATGCCCATTTCACCTGGGTCTCTTGTCGGTTGAATTGTCGATTAATTGCGATTAATGTTTTTAATTGATTAACACATTGATCGATTAAAGTCGATTAATCGATTAATCGTTTGCATCCCTACCTCGAAGCTCTCGTCCTGCAGGGCGGCGCTGATGATCTCGCCCACGCGGCCCCAGCTGCGCGTCGTCTCCTTGGCCTTGAAGGGGTTCTGGGCGACGACCTCACGCAGCAGCATGATGTCATGGCGGGCCGAGAAACGCACCTGACGCTTGCGCGGGGTGGTGCTGGCGGAGGGCCCGGCGATGGAGAAACCTATTGGGGGGGTGGGGGGGGGGGGGGGGGGTTATTATACCATGAAGAAGGTCGTTTAGTAGCACAAGGTAGCCCCTTAATGCACGCCGTACCTCCAGTGGCACGCTGCAATAGTCATTGAAATGTACCTACCATAGCACTACAATACTATGACACAACACAGGCCCTTTAGCAATGCACCACGACTTGGTCATTACCATACTGGTAACAACAAATTTATAATGCCGCGTCTTAAGGGGTTAAGTTCATCTGATCTCTTAACCCAGTGTTTCCCAACCTATGGATCGGGACTCAATCTAAGGGTCGCCAAAGATCTGCAGAGGGTCGCGAAGTCCTCTTGATTTTGAGGGGTCTACTTTTAAATACCCTATATAGCCCATGTTGAATAAATGACAAAGCATTTACTAATATATGCATAGAAGCAACAAAATGTAAGCGCTACTACATTAAACATTTAGGCCAATTCCATATTGGACCAAAGAGAAATTGAGGAATAAAATAAACTGAAATATTAGTTTTCGCAAGAAACAGAGGGTATCATTCGACTCCGTCTCGTGCGGGCCCTCGCGTGATTGGGTCACCAAAGCTTACGATGGTAAAAACATGGGGCCCTGAAGAAAAAGGTTGGGAACCACTGGCTTAACCCTTAGAGGAGTAGGCCTGCCATGACAAATATGTGATTAGAATCTTGCTAAAATGTTGAGTTCTCATTATGATGTCTTCCATCAGGGACCATATTGGACATGAGTGTTTCTACGCTTTTACATATCGTCCTATAACCATAAATAAACCAAACCAAACCAAACCAAACAAGGACTTGGCCGGATTTTTATATTTGGAAATAATCCCTAAAATCCTAACTCCTCAAAGGGTTAATCGTGTTTCTGAAACACCCTCCAGCTGTTTTGTGTGTGTGTGTGTGTGTGTGTGTGTGTGTGTGTGTGTGTGTGTGTGTGTGTGTGTGTGTGTGTGTGTGTGTGTGTGTGTGTGTGTGTGTGTGTGTGTGTGTGTGTGCTTGCCTGCACGTGTGCGTGTGTGTAAGTGCATACATGTGTATGGGATAGATAAAGCTAGGTGCATGAATGCCAGATTTTTCCTGGCTTTTATTTTTAAAGGTGCCCTATTATGCTATTTAGAATAACTTTCATTGTTAATATTTTGCTTTACTGTGGTTAGTGGAGTTAATTTTGAATGATCACTTGTTTTCATGTCCATTATTTTTTATCATTGTGTACATGCACCCTACGCCGCCTGTTTGAAACGCGTGGAAGTGCAGAATGTTAGACCCTTCAACATTCTGAAATCTCGACGCAGCATGGAGCGTTTCATCAAGCATTCTATTACTAATATTACGTCAGCAGCACAGCTGTTTTTGACCTGGAATCCAACCCTGTAGCCTATGTCTAAAGTTGACAGCCAAATAGTTCACCCAATGTCCACAATTAATCTGAAAAGGACGCATCATAAGTCCCACGTTGTTATTTGTGTTATTCTGTGTCATTTGCTGAAACCCAGTCCCTATCCAATGCGAGTCTTCCGTGCATGGGCTTCAGTTTGATTTCAAAATCGCTTGGGACAAGGCTGCCATTCATCTGAGAAAGGGTTGAAAGTGCTGGGTACAGGCTATTGCTTCCGATTTGAGGTTTCATGAAATAATACGCATATTGCATATGATGCGTAATAACGCGATTGTGACCATATTTAAAAAAAAAAAACAAAAAAAAAAAAACGAATAGCCATCTGCGCTGTCTTGTTTATTTCTGCGCTGAAGAATCTTTATCTCAAACATTATTAACGCAACAGTAGGGGCCTGATTGGTTAACCCGCTGTCTAGCCTTGCATACTGTAGCCCTAAAGTTGAAGTTATCAGCCAAGTTTACTGCTCGCAAACAGACAAGTGTCGCGCTGGTCTAGGTGGGAGAAGTCTAGATCTGCTGTTGACAGGTGGAAATTTGAAGACACAAAGAATGTTCTGGGATTGAAATCAGATCACATTCCCTTGTTAATGACATAACCTTCACAAAATAGGCTTTCCAATAAGCTAATCATCTGCAATTGCATACACAGTTCAAAGGATAGGCCTATTTATTCAGCGAAGTTGTGGACATTTTCTTCGCTCCCGCGGCAGCCCCCATCTGGCTGTCAAAGACGCAGTCCGAAATTGAAAGAGTGCGCCCAGTAAGACAAGGGCACGACTTGTCAGACTCAAACCTATCAATTCAACGTCTGTCCGTGATATCGTGACACCCTATTTGTGATATGAACTCCGTGTTCAAATTCGTCCTGTGGTCTATTTGCAAGCCAGCCTGACTAGGCTACTGAGCGCACGCGTTGTTGGCTTTTAAAAATGAGTTCCTGTTTGCTCGTTGTCTGTAGGCCTAATGCACAATGGTGATAGGCTATGCTTCATAAAAAATACATTTCAAGGTATTTTCAGGTGCATGGTTTCATTTTAGTAACTGCATTTCTATTTAGTCCCCGGCAGAAATGATGCGCCCACTGGATTGGAAGCGCAATGGGCAGTCCTCGATGGATTGGTTTCATACTGGGTCTTATAACGCCTAGGCCTAGTCTCGGTTTCGTGGTTTTTTTGTTCGCATTTATCGACAGGACAGGATTTTTTTTATATAGGCCTATAACAATAGGCCCTGTCCGTTTCAGTTTCATTATTTTTGGCATGCCGACCGACGACTCGACCAGTTTTAAGCGACGTCAAGCCAATACCCGTTGCTCTTGCAGATATGATGAACAAAACTGCGTTGCATTTTAATTACTGAATTGTATTCTACGCATAGCCTATACTAACTGGCTAGTCCTTGCCAACATTGCTGATGCAAACGGCTGCTGGTCATGTCGTGATACCTATTTGGATAACATCAGCGCACGTCTTCTAATTAATGTTATGCTTCAAGCGGCAATACAAGTGTAGGGTTTTCACATCTTACCAAACAAAAGTTAGTCTTGCCAACAGCATATGCAAAACGGCCCTGAAGTGAATAGAGAAAGGAGAGATTCGAGTCTTTCACCCACTTGGAAGTGTTTTGGATTCTCAGTGCGCAACTGCGTTAACGCGTTCTGCCTGTTTTCGACCTTCCTCATTCAACTGTTTCTGACCCGTTAGCCATAGGCCTACCTACCGGTATTTTATCAATGTAAAATGCAGCTTTAATATCACAATGAAACAAAAATATATAACTTGGGCCACAGGTGAGTGTAGCCTCCAGTCTAGACCGATGCTGTAGCCTATTGACGGAGCCGATTTATGAATTGAAAAAAAAAAAACATGCGTAATGGAATAAACTTGTGGATGGCGAAATCCTACACTATCCTTGTAGGCTACACTATTCTTGTACACTATTTTGTACACTGAGTGGTGTATTCACAAATAGGATACATCTCATCACAATACTGTCAAATTCAGATAGGCCTAGGCTATGTGGCTGCGATGAACAAATGCGCATTAGGTCTACTGTCTCTGCAATTAATAAATGGTCTGTGACATCGTCAACACTCCATCCCATAAGCAGCAATGTTAGGTACAGCATGACGTAGACCCGTACCGGAAACAAAAGCTATAGAATGTTGAAAACCCAACCACGCGTTCTCTGACAGTTGAGAAATAGCGTTCCTGCGGCAGAGAAATTCTCCCCCAAGAGGCCAATTTGTGAAATGCAGCTTTCACCAAGCTTTTACATACAACAGATGCTGTGTAACCCAATAAATGGGTAGTGGACATGAAAAAGCATAATAGGACCCCTTTAAGGCGTTAATCGAATCGAGTGATTTTAAAAAACCTGATAGAATCAAAGTGGCTATGAAAGTCATTGTTGACATCCAGTGACTTGACATTAAGATGAATAAAACTAACATCAACTAATCTGATCACATCTTCTGTGTGTCAAGTTCACACGGGCTGCCTTACCCTTTTCAAAGCATCCTGGCCTGAACTCTAAATAGTGGTCACTGGTCAGAAAAAGGGTAGACTACCAAGGACAGGACAGGACAGACTGCCAAGGACAGGACTGGAGTCTTGTAAAGAATTATCATTGGACATACAAGCTGCTGTTTTTTCATCTAACAACTATTTAAAGTGCTTTGAGGAATGCGCGTGACTGACATCGCGTCTCAGCGCGTGACAAAGTGACCTATTTGGATGCGGAGGCTTGAGCGACGCCACTTACAGCCAGGGTATTTTGTGGGCAACCGTCTCTGCCGACTGTGTGTGTGTGTGTGTGTGTGTGTGCGAGTGACGTCGCTCTTAAATCGCCTTGCCCAGCACAGCACACAAGTAGCGGCAACGTCTGACCTGCAAAGACTACGCAGTCTGACAAATACGCAGCGGCGCGCGGCCGAGTGTTTATGAACGAGTGGGCATCTGCAACATAATCCACATGTTACCACGAACTGACAAGAAGCCCTTGGTGGTGATTTC
>NC_085857.1:8869700-8874700 GCF_034702125.1 Engraulis encrasicolus | reverse complement strand
GAGAGAATAGAGAGGAGAGAGGGAGAGGAGAGAGGAGAGAGGGGAGAGAGGAGATAGGGGAGAGAGAGAGAGGAGAGAGAGGAGAGAGGAGAGAGAGGAGATAGGGGAGAGAGGGGACAGAGAGAGAGGAGAGAGAGGAGAGAGAGGAGAGAGGAGAGAGAGGAGAGAGAGGAGAGATGGAGAGAGAGGGGAGAGAGGGGAGAGATAGGGAGACGGAGAGAGAGGAGAGATGGAGAGAGAGGAGAGAGAGGAGAGAGGGAGAGAGAGGAGAGGGGAGAGAGAGGAGAGGATATAGGAGAGAGAGGAGAGAAGAGAGGAGATAGAGAGGAGAGAGGAGAGAGGGAGAGGAGAGAGAGGAGAGAGGGAGGGAGGAGAGAGAGAGGAGTGAAGAGAGAGGAGATGGAGGGGAGAGATAGGAGAGAGGGGAGAGGAGAGAGGGGAGAGGAGATAGAGAGGAGTGAAGAGAGAGGAGATGGAGGGGAGAGAGGGAGAGAGGAGAGAGAGGATAGAGGAGAGAGGAGATAGAGAGGAGAGAAAAGAGAGGAGATGGAGGGGAGAGATAGGAGAGAGGGGAGAGAGGAGAGAGGGGACAGAGAGAGAGGAGAGAGGGAGAGAGGGGAGAGAGGGGACAGAGAGAGAGGAGAGAGGGAGAGAGAGGAGATAGGAGAGAGGGGAGAGAGGAGAGAAGGGAGAGAAAGGAGAGGAGATAGAGAGAGGAGACAGGGGAGAAGAGAGAGGGAGAGAGAGGAGAGAGAGGAGAGAGGCGACATACATGGAGTCCACACAGACTCTGCAGTTGCTAAGCGCTGATTGCGCTGACTGCCATGCAGCCTAGAGTAGACTGTGGCACACAAGGCCGGATTAATGCACAGGCTAGATATGGCTGCAGCCTAGGGGCCCCACCTTTCAGGGGGGGCACTGGCTAGATATGGCTGCAGCCTAGGGGCCCCGCCTTCCAAGGGGGCCCACAGGCTAGATATGGCTGCAGCCTAGGGGGCCCCCACCTGCCAGGGGGCCCCACTGGCTAGATATGGCTGCAGCCCCACCTGCCAGGGGGCCCCACAATGTATTCAAGAGTTACGTAGCTGTGGTGTGTGCGTCCATATTTCTTTTTGTATTATTAAAAAAAAAAAAAATTGACAGGATAGTGAATCTAGTGACAGGAAGTAAGTGGGCAGAAAAAGATGGGCAAGGGTCGGCAAAGGACCCGGGCCAAGAATCGAACCCGGGTCAGCCGCATGGTAGACGAGTGCCCTACCGGTTGGCCATGGTAGGGCCGTGTGTCCATGTTTCAAATGTAGACATGGAGTGCTGTACATCCTTGTATGCTTTAGATCAGTGGTTCCCAAACTTTTCCCACACGCACCCCCTTGTACATTTCAATGTGGTCCGCGCACCCCCTAAGCAAATATTTTGGTGTGCTGATGGCCACGCAACTATGATTCACTGCACATTATGCACAGTTGTATTGGGTAATCCTCTTTTCCAATTGTCTAGGAGTTCAACTACATTTCAGATGGACCCTTCCAGCATACAATTCACCATACAATTAAAAACTACTTCACGTTCATTAATGCTGTATAAAAACTCACATATCCACCAAGGCTCTATTTAGCTCGCGCACCCCCTTATTGTAGGCCGCACACCCCAGTTTGGGAAACCCTGCTTTTGATTATCAGAGCATAATTATTTGTCTCTTGACTGTGAGAGGCAGTGCAGTGCCTTTGTCTTTTAGTGGGCTGTCAGCTGCTGTAATGTGGAGACACTTCTCGTCTCGTCAGATTGACATGCTTTTCATCGGCTGTGACCATGGCCGTAACTACCATTGAGGACACAGAGGTCATGTCCTCTGTTTTTTTTTTCCAGTAATGTAAAATGTATCTATATGATGAAAATCGATATATAGCTTGGTAATTTATAGGTATATAACAATGGGAAATTCAGTTTGTATACACTACCCCATTTATTCTCAAGGCAGTGATTAAGGAAAACAAGCGTTAAAGTGTTTGAAGCATTCTAAATGTACAGTATGCAGTACAGCACACAGTATTTGACCCCAGTATTTGAAAATGTCTGGTTACGGCCCTGGTTACTGCTGTAATGCGGAGACACTTCTCGTCTCGTCAGATTGACATGCTTTTCATCAGTTATGACATAATCGCTTTTTTTTTTTTTTGCAGATCCCTGCTTTTGTCCTGCAGTCAGGGCCGGATTAAGATGGCCTGGGGCCCCTAGGCTACAGGTTGCTGTGGGCCCCCCGGAAGACATATTTCACGACAAATTTACATAGACAGTGAGTGTCATACTTAGGAGTTAGGTAGGCCTATTAAGGGTAACATGTAATCCACCAACTGCACTCAGATGAGTTTTTCAATATTGCATCTTGTCGGAATTCTGCTGTTTTTTTTTTTTCCACTTTTGTCCCCACCTGGCAGGTGGGGGGCCCGAGGCTGCAGCCATTTCTAGCCTGTGCATTAATCCGGCCCTGTCCTGCGGTAACATCAATCCCAAACCTCATCTCGTGTTCACCGAGAAATTACACAGCACAAAGACACAAAGGGAATCTGAGGGCATGTCTGTAGATAGAATGAGGAAATGTCCTTTACTATCCCTAAACCCTCACAATAGTTTTACTCAAGTCAATTAAGACTTTCTCCAATCGAATCATTTAAAAAACCTATCAATTTTATCTAACAATCAATAAAAAAGCTTTAACCATTTTCTTTACCAATACCAATTTTATATTTCACGTTAATGACACTGGAATGAGTTGACAAGCAAGCTGTGATATTTCAAAACATGCTAATTAGTGTCCATTGTTATGTCTGAAAGGCGTTGGAGAGCGTTCTAGAAGCATGTGGAGCATGGTGTATGAAGCATGTCTCTGTGTCTTCTGGCAGTAGATCAGATGATACAGTGCATGACTGTATATTAGTGTTTCTCAACGGGGGTGGTACAGCCCCACAGGGGGCAGTGGAGAGGTCTAGGGGGGCGTTGAGAAGGATACAGCTGAGAGGGGGTGGTGTGTAACGGAGGCTAACTAGCAGAGTTGGCGTGGAACGTTGGTAAACCTCCCTGCGATAGCCTCATACAGTCTCGGTACCGTTGACTAGTCTCTTGGCCCAGCGGTATCGTACTGTGTCTCCCATTGCCGGACCGTTGTAGTTGACGAGGTCGCGGGTTCGATGCCCCCCCCTAAAGCAGCCAGTCTGCCCCCCCCCCTAAAGCAGCCGGTCTATAGGGCCGTCAAAAGTAATCGATGCGGCAAAGGATCGCGATCCAGGGCATTGGCGATCCAGCATCGATTCGGCCACAAGCCGGATACATTTAAAATAATCATACCCGCGCCTCCCATTTTGCCTCTCCTCCCTCCCTGTCTTTTCTTTCAATTTCGGTTGCGCGTGCATCACTACATCCAAAGGGTTGGTGCTGCCCACTCTCTCTCTCTCTTTCTCTCTCTCCACATGAATTTCATCAACCTCTAACCTATTCCGTGTCTCGTTCTCCGAAAGCCTGACATTAATCGGCATTGCGCATCATACATTTTTGAAACAAATAGGTTATGGGGACAGCACCGCTCGTGCTTATAAATCAACGTGGATCAATGACCATATTCATAGACCGTGCTCTCCACATTAATTTCACCTAGGCCTATCCAACCTATTCCGTGTCTCGTTCTCCGTTCTCAATAATCATCGTCTTTGAAAGCGTGACATTAAATCGGCATTGCGCGTCATACACGTTTGAAACAAATAGGCTATGAGGACAGCACCGCTCGTAAATCGACGTGGATCAATGACCATATTCATAGACTGCGCCCTACATCTGCATGAGATGAACCTATGATTGATAATGCAAAAAAGCTTCTGGAATCTTTGTCTTGGAGCACTTTTGTGTTCCCACCAATGTCAAAATCAAAGTTTCGCCCTTGGTGCCCATGCCCATGGTGACAGGTTTAATTTTCCCCGTTGTGGACGAATGGGATAACACCGCTTGGTTTCATTTTTCGAGTCGATCACACATGGAATAATTTGCAGGCGTTTCACTGCCATCTGGTTACTTAAATAGCATCCATCTTAGGTCGAGAAACTGGCACCAAATATTTGCAAATTAAGATACCGACCTCCAGAAGAGACACTGAATAATAACACAAAGTAGACCCATGCTTTACAAAATATCTATAGGCCTATATTGACCTTGATTTCCCTCGGAATTAATAAATGATAGCCTAAAACAGGTGATGCTGTTCATCACACGGTTCAGTTAAAGCTCCCCGCGCTCGTGTTTGCATTAGAACTAGAGCTAAAATGCCACTTTGAACCTACGTCCCCCTCTGGCTCTAAAGGGCGGGTTATACTTCCTTTCAGTGCCACGGAGTGAGCTTGTCCCAGCCATGATGCAGTTAATTTTGGTTTATGCCCTGTTTTGAAGCGCGGTCTGCGCGATGTCATTTCACGCTCAAACTGCCTTCAATACAAAGAGTAACCTAGACGTGTCGGCTGTTTTTTTAGCTTCACAGACTCGACGACAATGAAAATGAAACATTACATATTTATGTCACGTGCATTTTTGATCGCACTGGCAGCCAGCGCGTAGTTTGGAACAAAGAAGTGGCTCATTTGTCGAGGATAGGTCGCACGAAGCGGAATGTTTCCTCGACCTCGGAACACTGTTCAACTGTCCAAATAACTTCGGTTCAATTCGAAACAGCGTCGCAACTTGCAAGCGCACGTGTTGTCTTTGGTTCGTGTAAATAAATGAAACGACAAAGCACGGGCAACTTATTTAAGGAAGAGCTCACAGTCCGTAGACCGACGAAGGTTAGAACAAGGAAGTAGCTTGTTCTCTCGACTCGAGGACAGAGCAGGCTGGTCGAGAGGACCAATCAGAGACCTATTTTCGCCCTTCACGCCGTCGCTGTCTGCATTATCCCTGCGTCGAGACACAATTTCGGGGAGGTGCCCCAGAGTACCTGCGTGATGGGGGGGGCTTCACTCCGT
>NC_085857.1:8859700-8864700 GCF_034702125.1 Engraulis encrasicolus | reverse complement strand
AATAGGCGCCATTTGGGAAGCCAGAGCCGTTCGTTGTTGTTGTTGCATTAATGACACCATTTAGTTTGTAGACAAACAGCCACTGTAGCAGAGTGTTTAAATGTATCACCATCCTCATCAGGGTAGAATAGGCGCTGTTTGGAATCCAGAGCGTTTTTTAAATTTTATTTTAAAGTTTCTTTCTTGTTGTTGCATTAATGTTACTATCTTCATCAGGTGAGTTTGGAGTGAGTGTTTTTTATTATTTTAAAAATGTCTTCCTGTTTTTGCATATACCATCTCACTCTAAGCTCTAAAAGTGTAGGAGCAGGTTTTTGGTTTAACGGAAAAATAACAACATCGGATGAGGTGTAATTGTGTAATTACTTAGTGACTGTTCAATCCACCTCACAAGTTCACAAGGGTATTATAAGTAACTTCACCCACATCATATTGCTTTTGTGTTAAGAGGGCTGACCACGATAGAAATTGAGGGTTGTATGCTATATACACACTGACAGGGGCGGATCAAGCCATTTTGGGGCCCTTGGCGAAATATAAACACGGGACCCTCAAAAGTCATCATATAGACAGAAAATTCTGTGTTTTGTGCTATTTTTGGCGTTTTGTCTCATACATATCTTGAATTACTTTGCACAAGTGACAAATTCAGACAAATTAAGATGAAGCCTTTTATTGTGTGTGTTTACTGAAACTGGTGGGGCCCCTATGAAGCCGTGGCCCTTGGCAATTGCCTAGGTTTGCCTCTGGAGAGTCCGCCACTGACACTGAGGATGGCAGAATGTTGAAACGTGTCTCTGAGAAAAAGTATAAATGTGTTACTGTGACACATATACCGTAGTCGATCACTGTCCTCCCGAGAGTATTCAACAGGGCATTTCTTTCCAAGCGTTTGAAGATTCCATATTATCACAAGATTGTTAAAAAATGTATTCCACAGTTAACTCTTGTTTCATGTTGTGCCTGTGTTCCATTCATATTATCTCATTGAGGGAATTTGGTTATATTGAAATATACTTATCTTCAACTGGTTTGCACTGTTTTCTCATGCTACTTTGAGAGGGATGGTGTACTGTGGAAGGATCGATCACATGGTTTTTAACTTTTTTTTTGCTATAGTGCCGGTGAGAAAAGAGAGAGGGGGGCAGGTTGGAAAGAGAGAGGAGGGAGGGACACAGACAGACAGACAGACTAT
Source organism: Engraulis encrasicolus (assembly GCF_034702125.1). Taxonomy (NCBI): domain Eukaryota; kingdom Metazoa; phylum Chordata; class Actinopteri; order Clupeiformes; family Engraulidae; genus Engraulis; species Engraulis encrasicolus. The sequence continues at coordinate 8,863,505 of NC_085857.1, read as the reverse complement.
GGGGGGGTATACAGTACTCATTGAAAAAGAGGGAGGAGAAGAAAGACAGTGACAGAGAGATTTGACAGATTAAAAGAAATAAGTAAAAGATTGAGAGACAGAGGCGGAAGAGAACACACAGCTGGTACAGTCAGCATGGTTTACCTGCCTGCCTGCCTTCCCTCTCTCTCCATCCTGCTTTCCTTCCTTCCCTCTCCTTGGTTCCTTCCCTCTCTCATTCCCTCTCTCTCCTTCCTTCCCTCTCTCCTTCCCTCTCTCTCTCCTTCCTTCTCTCTTTCCTTCTCTCCTCCCCTCTCTCCTTCCTTCCTGTATTCCGCCTCTCCTCTTTCCTCCATTCCTTCCCTCTCTCCTGCCTTCTCTCTTTCCTTCTCTCCTTCCCTCTCTCTTTCCTTCTCTCCTCCATTCCTTCCTTCCTTCTCTCTCTCCTTCCTTCTCTCCTTCCCTCTCTCATCCTTCCTTCTGTCCTTCCCTCCATCTCTCCTTCCCTCTCTCCTTCCTTCCCTCTCTCCTTCCTTCTCTCCTTCCTCCTTCTCTCCTCTCTCCTCCTTCTCTCCCTCATTCCCTCTCTCCTTCCTTCCTCCTCTCAGTAGCTGCAAATTACTGCTTTTCCTGGAACGAGCGCTCGCCTCCCGTACAAAACTCACCTGAGCTGAACCGCTCCACACCACAGGCGGTCACTTTGCGAACGCTTTCACTTCTCCTGGAATCAGCAGGCGACAGAACAGCCATCTCCCCCATCTCATCTCATCTCATCTCATCTCATCTTCCCCCACGCATTCAGTCTATACCCCGTCGACTTGACTCAAGCTCCCGCAGTGACGGATCTATAGATAAAAACAGATTATGGGAAAAGAACTCGATGGACAAGGACTTGTAAACAGACATTACATAACCATAAAAAGGCTTCTTTTTTCATCCAGAATTACAGTAATATACAAGCCACCTGAAAGTTCCACCCACATATTTTAAAGTCTTGTTCATCTACCAAATGTTTTTGATCATTAGGTATGTCCTATGAGGATGTACAATCTCTTCAAGTCGCTTAATATTAAGTATTCAATTAAAGTATTGACCAACAATAGCTCAAATCTGTTTCTCAGCAAAACACAGTTTTAGTCATCATCTCCATAGTGTTGATCATCTGAGATGTAGAAACTCAAGTAATGGTGAAATTACATTAGTCTACATTACATAACATTACATTACATTACATAGCATTTAGCCACCTAGACGCCTTTGACCAAAGCGACTTCCAAGGAGAAAATTTAAGCAAGAACAGGGTGAGGACAGTTGCAACACTGACAATAGTGTCCAACACAAAGTAAAGATGATGTGGCAAAAATAGTTGCATTAAAAAAAGTGGCAAAAAGTAAACAAAGACATGAAGGCGTAGTGTGCAGTTGCAACATTGACAGCATTGTCCAACACATGGTAAAGAATGTAGCATCAAATAATAATAAGAGTAACATGGCATTTTTAGATGGCAAAAAATGAGATACCTGCACCTGTAATGGCCCGTGTACATCAGGCGCTACCTGCGCGACCCAAGTAGCTGGGGTGGTTGAAGAAGTTTCGCCATGAATTCGTTTTATTCGCTCTGGACGCTGCACTGACATGTTTGATTCAGCTAATCACATAACGGGTCTGTCTTGACAGCCTGGGACATTCCTTGATATGAAAGTTCCAATTGGTTTTCGCCGAACCGCGTCACAGCGATTTCGCTTAAGATTAGCTTGAGTTTAATTGTCAAAATTCGCCCTGGTCGCTCAAGAAGCTTCGCTCCTGGCGAATTCGCTCTGGTAGCTTTATTCGCTTTCCCTCCATAGAGAAACAATGACTTCCGCCGCGCAGGTCGCTTAGTTTGCCTTCCATGTACACGGGGCGTAAGTCCTACATCACGCAGTCTGTCAGTCTGAAAAAAAAATGCTAAGCTCAGGGGTGTCATCATAACTCTTTTCTCAGAGCAGAGCTGGATAATGTGGTGTGTGTGTGTGTGTGCGTGCATGTGTGTGAGCGTGAGCGTGAGTGTGTGTGTGTGTGTGAGTGAGTGACTGTGTGTGCGTGCATGAGTGTGTGTGTGTGTCTGTATTCGAGTGTCTGAGTGTTCGGAGTTTCCACCTGTGCGTGTGGACTTTCCTAACATAGCATCACCTAACCCATATAACATAGCATCACCTAACCCTTATAACATAGCATCAGCTAACCCATATAACATAGCATCACCTAACCCATATAACATAGCATCACCTAACCCATATAACATAGCATCAGCTAACCCATATAACATAGCATCACCTAACCCATATAACATAGCATCAGCTAACCCTTATAACATAGCATCACCTAACCCTCTCCTAACATAGCATCCCCTAACCCTTATAACATAGCATCACCTAACCCTCTCCTAACATAGCATCCCCTAACCCTTATAACATAGCATCACCTAACCCTCTCCTAACATAGCATCACCTAACCCTTATAATATAGCATCAGCTAACCCTTATAACATAGCATCAGCTAACCCTCTCCTAACATAGCATCACCTAACCCTTATAATATAGCATCAGCTAACCCTAATAACATAGCATCACCTAACCCATATAACATAGCATCACCTAACCCTCTCCTAACATAGCATCAGCTAACCCTCTCCTAACATAGCATCACCTGACCCTTATAACATAGCATCACCTAACCCTCGCCTAACATAGCATCAGCTAACCCTTATAACATAGCATCACCTAACCCTCGCCTAACATAGCATCACCTAACCCTCGCCTAACATAGCATCACCTAACCCTCTCCTAACATAGCATCACCTAACCCTTATAACATAGCATCAGCTAACCCTTATAACATAGCATCACCTCACCCATAGCATCAGCTAAACCTCTCCTAACATAGCATCAGCTAACCCTTATAACATAGCATCAGCTAACCCTCTCCTAACATAGCATCAGCTAACCCTTATAACATAGCATCAGCTAACCCTTATAACATAGCATCACCTAACCCTCTCCTAACATAGCATCACCCTCTCCTAACATAGCATCACCGTTGTCGCCCGCCGTCGCCGCCACACCACAGGCCCCCAAGGACTCGCTAAAATAGCAAGCCTCAGGTTGCCACGGCGACTAGCTGTCAGAACTATGAGCAGGGCGGATTATGACTCTATGGGCCCCTTGGCCAGAAAACAAAAGAGGCCCCCTCCTCCTCTAAGGGTGTTGGTAATTTACAAAAAATATTCAGGGTTTCAGGCTGGATGTTAGAGATGGGGGTATGGATGTTGTTGGGGGTATGTTGTCTTCCGATAAAATGTGAATATTCAGTTGTGATTACGTAATATGAAAAAGAAAACATAGTGGCTTGGCCTTCAGGGCTAGCCAGGCCACGCCCTCCTAGTGACGCAACACCTTCAGCGTTACTTCTAGTCAGGCCAAGAGCAACGCAAATAAATATCGTTTCTGATTTCCCGAAAAAAACGGGAACTCCACACACTTTTGTCGGACACCAGTCAACCAGTAGCAAACCAAGGGAGGCGGGTCAACCATGCCATTTGGAAAACGTTAATTGTTATGGTCTCAGACCAGGTCTTGAAGACATTTGAAAGCCGATGATAATCAGGCTACTTCAGGGCCCCCTTGACTCTATGGGCCCCTGGGCCAGAAAACAAAATGTGGCCCCCCTTTTATATACATGAAAACTGTCACAGTATATTTTCCAGTGTGAATTCAACACCTAAAAGTTGCATCATCTCGAAGAGGGTTAAATGTGACTCTCTACGTGTTGAATTACAGTTTTTCTC
>NC_085857.1:8779700-8854700 GCF_034702125.1 Engraulis encrasicolus | reverse complement strand
GGAAAGGATCTGCACACTGCTTGCAAAAGACTTAATTTATTAGGAGCAACATTTCGATCATAGATATTCTTCAGGCATCTGCAGAGTATACCCATATTCAGGAATGCCGAGTATACCCATAGCAAATACAATAAAACACACACTATAGCTATACAAATGTTACATGGGAAATGCCCCACTTTAGGATGAGCGAGAAGAGTAAGCAAAACATACACATTTGCAAATGTTTATATGTTTGAGTTCTGTATATACAGTATATACAGCCACGGAAAGAAAGAAACCACTTCAAATGTTCATTTTTTCTGATGTTACTATGGATAGGTACGGTATGTGCAACATTACAATCATTATCAAACAAACACTGTTATTTCAGTCTGTAAACTACCGACAACATTTCCTCTGAATTTTGAATGAATGTATTGTCAAAATATGCAATGTTTTCAGTCCTAAAGTCAAAGAAAACAAGATGACATTGACTTTTAAACAACGCAATAGTAATGTTTTAACTTTAATTCAGAATTCAATATTTGGTGGAATAAACCTGATATTTAATCCCAGAATTCATGCATTTTGGTCTGCTTTCCATTAGTCTTTCACATTGTTCTTGGACTTTATTCCAGGCGAAAGAATTCAAATAGCTGAGCTTGGGTTGATGGCTTGTTGTGAGTGACCATCCAGCTTCCTCTTGATCACATTCCAGATGTTTTCAATGATTTTAAGAAATATCAATGGAGTTACATTAAAACGATAATAAAATCCTGAAAAAGAATTTTATCGAAACCAGAAGGGGACCACTCCTCTACCAATCGCTGCTACAGGCAAACCAGGGATAGTGCAGATGAACAGGATTCGTAGCAAAACCACAACAACTCACAAGATAATAATAATGACACTGAATCAAATCCTGTCATATGGCATTAATATCATCAACCAGACCTCATCAGGGTCTGCTCTGTTTACGACGGCAACACCACATCCATTGTACAACAACGTAGTGACATTAGATCAAAACCCTCTCATACGGAATTAACATCTGGCGAGGAGAGACGGGCTGATTTTCCTGCATTATGTCATCTTGTCATCATGCTACGCTGACTGCCCTGCCTGCCATTTCAAGACTCGGAGGTCGTCTTTATTGCAGACATTATCACTGTCACATACTAGAGACGGAGGAGAATAAGCCGCATCGTTTGCTAGCGAGTCGCCAGTGCAGGAGAGCGACTGCAGCGCCAGTAGCCCGGTAGCAAATGTCATCAATGCGTACACAAATACAATTTCACCCTCTGAATGGCGCTCCCGAGGCGGCCCTCAGCTCAGCCCATATGTCAGTCTGTCTCTCCTCTGATTGGGGAGTAGTGAAGTGGGGGAAGAGAGACGAGAGAGAGCATGTAAACACGTCCTCTCCTCCTCTCTAACGATCCCCAGCACCCCAAGCTCCAAATGTCATGGCATATATTCTTCGCGGGAGACTGTTCGTGGTTGATATTTGAACATGGCATTCATTTGCATGAGTGATCTGTGAAAGGCTGGAGCTAGGCATCCTAGATAGAAGCACCCATTTGCCACATGGCGTCCAGTTTTAACCCCTTAAGACACAGCGTTATAAATTTGCTGCTACCAGAATGGCAGTGACCAGGTCGTGGTGCATTGCTTAAGGCCTTGTGTTCTGTCATAGTATTGTAGTGCTATGGTTAACATTATAATGACTATTACAGCGTTCCACTGGAGGTTCGGTGTGCATTAAGGCAGTGGTTCCCAACCTATGGGTCGGGACCCCCCTTATGGGTCGCCAAAGATCCACAGGGGGTCGCGGAGCCCTCTTGATTTTAAGGGGTTTCATTTTAAATATATATAGCCCATGTTGAATAAAAGACAAAGCATTTAACTAATAAATGCATAGAAGCAACACATTGTAAGTGCTACATTAAAACATTTACTCTATATTTGACCAAAGACGAATTGAGGAATAAAATAACTAAAATTAGTTTTCGCAGGAAACAGAGGGCATCTTGTTACTGCGTCTCGTGCGGGCGCTCGCGTCGTTGGGTCACCAAAGCTTACAATAGTAAAACATGGGTCCCTTAAGAAAAAGGTTGGAAACCACTGCATTAAGGGGTTACCTGCACACTCCCAACCAGGAATTCCACAGAAGCTGATTCACACTTTCATGCAGAAGCTGTTATAACTTTCTTGTCATCAAAATTGTAACGACCATGTGTCAGTTTGTTACTTATACCTCTTGGCAATGCCATTGCAATGTTGTTCTAATGTAGTTAAGCTTCTTCAGCAAACAGTGAATAGGATCGCCGGCAACCCCCTCTGCATGGAAGTGGCTATAGTGGCAGGAATATGAGGAGAGATGTATAATATGGAATCTTACAAAATGTGCAGAGTGCATTTACGTAACAGGTGCAGTCTTTACACTTTTCTGTAAACGCCTTCACTTTTGTGTGTGTGCTGTACGTGTCTGAAAAGTCTTGTCATCTGGTGCTCGCTTGGCTGGCTGTGCATCTCTACAATATACTACATACGCTCCCCGTCGTCTAATTGATATGCAATTAGCGAGCTGCCAATGCCTCTGAAGAGCCATGTGTTCGCTAAGAGGCAGCAGGCCTACTCGCTACGCTACTGAGACATGCCACTCGCTCTTCACACGTACAGAGGTGTCGATCCCGGGTGCAGAAAATGAAAGTTAAAAAAAAAAAAAAAAAAAACATGCTGCAAATGTTGATAACCAGCTCGGGATCAGCTGATTGTAGTGTGTACTCAAGACTCAAGGTGTAGAAATGTCACTCAGTGTTGCAGAGAAACTATGGCAGGGTTTTTTTTACGTAAACAGCAAGGGTAGTGTTTCGAAGAATAAGCAGGTGCGTGGACCCAGTTCAAGGTGGGAGCAGGTTTGCACGCTGAATAAGATACTAAGGTCAAGCAAGGAGTTTTCTTTTTTTTTTCCTAAGAGCAGAGTAGAACAGATGTTTCAGGTTTCTGCCATCATCAGTGCTGTCTGTACTCACCAGGGTTTTTAAAGGATAACTCCAGCCAATTTCAACATGCAGTTGTATTACTCACGCTACCCTGAACTTGTCAGTACCTGAGTTTTTTTTGTTTTCTTCAGCCTTTTCCGAGATCCTGGTCATTGTAATGTGGGCAGGTGTTTGTTTACATTTCAAAAAAACATTTTTATTTTAAAAACATCCAAAAGTAATACATTTTGGGAAAATATTTGGAGTAGGCCTATGTTAAGATTTTTAAAAATGTAAACAAAATCTGCCCCCATTAGAATAGCTCATATCTCAGAAAGGGCAGAGCCAAAACATGCAGCATCACCGGGTACTGACAAGTCAAGGGTAGTGTGAGCAATACAACAGCATATTGAAATTGGCAGGAGTGCTCCTTTAACGTAAGGAAAGAGGCTTTTGACTCAACTGCACATTTGGATATAGGCTGCCTCCATCGCATGTTGTAAGGGCGACAAAGCAATACTCTATGACCTGGATACATTGTCTGGCATTTCCCAGTTGGCAGACAGTCCTTAAGGGGTAATGTTGTTGAGTTTTCTACATTTTCTGAGTGGCTCACATTTTAGAGGAGGTGTGCAACTATGCCTGCAGGTCTTTCTCTGTTCCCAGTCCAGTACTGTTTTGAGACCTATTTCTGACTTGCTCCTCAAACAAGCCTTTGTTTTAGCTAAGCCCAACCAACATAATCCCTGAGACCTATTTCCGATGCAGTGAGTAAACACTGAGCACTTTTAGGATTTAGTGTCTGGTGTCTGTCCGTGTTAACTCCTGCTGAGTGGCGCGCACCTTCCGCGCTCCTGCGTAGGCAGCCAGGCCCCGAACTGGCAAGCGAGCTCTTCCTCCCTGGCGGCATTTTTATAAACAAGAGCAGCTAGAGACAGCTGGGAGTAGTATGCCTGGACAGCCACAAGCCCTTTCTATCTAGTACGCATGGACAGCCACAAGCCCTTTCTCTCTCAAGCGTAGCGTGTCACAGCAGCGAGACCCTGAAGTACTGGTGCTGCTGGAGGCCAAGTGTAGTGTAGTGTAGTGCAGGGTAGGCAGATGTCCAAGTACACATCGTTGCAACAGAACATGTATATAGAAAGAAACTCAGGATAGAATGGCTGTTACATACAAAGTAATTCTTAACAGTTAGCAACATACAATGTCACTAATCACTACTAGAGTATCATTTATTGATCCCGGGGGAAATTAAGGTGTCAAGTAGCATACATTTATAAATACAGAAGAAGACACAAAGACATTACACAAAACATTGCACGTACAGTATACCCACCACACATATATTCACAAACTATACTATACTAATAACTAATCTAAAATGACATTGAGAGGTTAGCCACAGAAATAACGCAATTTCCTTATTGCATGTATTGGTCGATGTGTTGCCGTGGCACATGTTTGCAGTTTCAAGAATGTTTTCCATGTATATATTTGATGGCATATAGAGCAGGCCATATTTACCACGGTAAACACAGACGCTCAACCCCTTGTTTTCCTCCCACTGGACTGGATTGTGTTCGTCTGACAGGCGTCAGGCCTCCACAGAGGAGCCTACACTGTGTGTTCAAACAGGCTCTGCAAACACTGCTGAGGAGCTCAGGCTGCTGTTGCCATTACTGGGGGAAGAGAGGAGAGGAGAGGAGAGGAGAGGAGAGGGGGATGAGAGGAGAGGAGAGGGGGAGGAGAGGAGAGAGGGAGGAGAGGAGAGGAAAGGAAAGGAGAGGGGAGAAGAGGAGAGGAGAAGAGAGAGGAGGAGAGGGAGAGGAGAGGAGGGAAGGGAGAGGAGAGGAGAGGGGGAGGAGAGGGGGGAGGAAAGGGAGAGGAGAGGAGAGGAGAGGAGAGGAGAGGAGAGGAGAGGACGGAAGAGGAGAGGAGAATAGGAGAGGAAAGGGGGAGGAGAGGAGAGGAGAGGAGAGGAAAGTGAGAGGAGAGGAGAGGAGAGGAGAGGAGAGGAGAGGATGAGGAGAGAGGAGAGTAGAGGAGAGGAGAGGAGAGGAGGAGGAGAGGAGAGGAGAGGAGAGGAGAGGACAGAAGAGAGGAGGAGATGAGAGGAGAGGAGATGAGAGGAGAGGAGAGGAGAGGAAGGGAGAGGAGAGGAGAGGAGAGGAGAGGAAGGGAGAGGAGAGGAGAGGAGAGGAGAGTGGAGGAGAGGAGAGAAGAGGAGAGGAAGGGAGAGGAGAGGAGAGGAGAGGAGAGGAGAGGAGAGGAGAGCAGAGATGAGGAGAGGAGAGTGGAGGAGAGGAGAGGAGAGGAGAGGAGAGGAGAGGAGAGGAGAGGAGAGGAGAGGAAAGAGGAGAGCAGAGATGAGGAGAGGAGATGAGATGAGATGAGAGGAGAGGAGAGGAGAGGAGAGGAGAGGAGAGGAGAGGAGAGCAGAGATGAGGAGAGGAGAGGAGATGAGATGAGATGAGAGGAGAGGAGAGGAGAGGAGAGGAGAGGAGAGGGGAGGAGAGGGAGAGGAGATAAGAGGAGATGAGAGGACAGGAGAGGAGAGAGAAGGAGAGGAGAGAGAAGGACAGAGAAGGAGAGGAGCGGAGAGGAGAGGAGAGGAGAGAGAAGGAGAGAAGAGAGGAGCGGAGAGGAGAGGAGAGATGAGGAGAGGAGGAGGAGAGGACAGGAGAGGAGAGGAGAGAGAAGAGGAGAGAGGAGAGGAGAGGGAGAGGGAGAGGAGAGGAGAGGAGAGGAGAGAAGAGGAGAGGAGAGGAGAGAAGGGGAGAGGAGGAGGAGAGGAGAGGAGAGGAGAGGAGAGGAGAGAGAAGAGGAGAGAGGAGAGACAAGGAGAGACAAGGAGAGAAGAGAGGAGCAGAGAGGAGAGGAGAGGGGGGGGAGGAGAGGAGATGAGATGAGAGGAGAGGAGAGGAGAGGAGAGGAGAGGAGAGGAGAGGAGAGGAGAGGAGAAGAGAAGAGAGGAGAGGAGAGGAGACCAGAGATGAGGAGAGGAGCGGAGAGGAGAGGAGATTAGAGGAGAGGAGTGGAGGGGAGAGGAGAGCAGATATGAGGAGAGAAGGGGAGTGGAGGAGAAGAGGAGAGGAGAGAAGAGGAGAGACGGGGAGAGAAGGGGAGAGGAGGAGGAGAGAAGAGTAGAGGTGAGGTGAGGAGAGGAGAGGAGATGAGAGGGGAGGAGAGGAGAGGAGAGGGGGATAGAGGAGAAGAGCAGAGAGGAGAGGAGAGGAGAAGAGAGGATAGGAGAGATGAGGAGAGAAGGGGAGAGGAGAGGAGATGGGAGGAGGGGAGAGCAGAGAAGAGGAAAGCAGAGATGAGGAGAGGAGAGGAGAGGAGAGGAGGGGAGGGGAGAGGACAAGATAGGAGAGGAGAGGACAGGAGAGGAGAGAAGAGGAGAGGAGATGAGAGAAGGGGAGAGGGGAGGGAAGGGGAGGGGAGGAGAGGAGTGGAGAAGAGAGGGGATGAGAGGGGAGGAGAGGAGAGAAGAGGAGAGGAGAGATGAGGAGAGAAGGGGAGAGGAGGAGGAGAGGAGAGGAGAGAGGATAGGAGGAAAGGAGAGGAGAGGAGAGAAGAGGAGTAGAGGGGAGAGGCGAGGAGAGGAGAGGAGTGGAGTGGAGAGGAAAGGAGAGGAGAGGAGAGGAGAGGAGAGGAGAATAGAGGAGAGGAGAATAGAGGAGAGGAGAGGAGAGGAGAGGAGAGGAGAGGAGAGGAGCTCAATGCATCTGCTTTCCTTTCCTTTTCACTCAAGTCCTGTCAACAATTTTCTTCTCTTCCCTTTTCATCTCATCTCATCTCATCTCATCTCATCTCATCTCATCTCATCTATCCCCCTCTCCTCTGCTCTCCTTTCCTCTCCTCTTCTCTCCTCCCCCCTTCTCTCATCTCTGCCCTCTCCTCTCCTCCCCTCTCCTCTCCAAAACTCTCTCATCTCCTCCCCTCTCCTCCTCTGCCCTCCTCTCCTCTCCTCTATTCTCCTCTCCTCGTCTCTCCTCTCCTCTCCTCTATTCTCGTCTCCTCTCTCTCCTCTCACTCCTCTGCTCTCCTTTCCTCTCCTCTTCTCTTCTCTCCTCTTCTCTCTCCTCTATCCCCCTCTCGTCTCTCCACTCCTCTGCTCTGCTCTCAGCACCTGTCGGTAATTACAGTCGCCGTGGTGACATAATGACTTCCCTCTCATCAGCATCGCCACCACTTTAGCTGCCGACTGCCAATCATGTAGCACCAGCAGCAGACCTTCACACACACACACACGCACGCACACACGCACGCACACACGCACGCACACACACACACACACACACAGAGTTATATACACATATGCTCTCTCACACGGCATACTGTGGTACGAATACACACACGCACAAATGCATGCATGCACAGACACGCACACACATACACACTTATTTTTCCAATTCTGTTTTTTTCAATCCTTTCCCTCTCCACTTCTCTCTCTCTCTCTCTCTCTCTCGTTTCTCTCCACATCTGTTTGTGTTAAACCGTACACTACTCACTCCCTTCCTCCCTCCCTCCCTCCTCTCCACAATACTCCGCATCACCTCGCGTGTGCCGTGTGCCTGTGTTAGCCGCGGGGCTAATTATCAGTGGGACGGAGCTCCATTTTTTCATTAGCTCTTGTGTGACCCAGCGAGATGAGTCCAATGTCTCCGCTCACTGAAATGGAAAAAGCCGAAGCCGGCGTGTGGCTCCCCAGGGCCCCGAATGTATGATTACCCTTCTTCTCTTCTCTTGTCTTCTCTTCTCCTCCGCTGAGCGTAAATCATCTGGTTAGGAGGATAGCTGGAGCAAGCTAGCGAACAGATTTTCCCACCGAGATAGATGCATGGCAGTCATTCGCTCAGACGGTGTTTAAACAACCTTGGCTAAATGTTCAGCTTAGCCTAGTTTCTTATAAAAAAAAGAGGTCATTGCTCACCATTGGAGCGAGAGCTCACGCACACATAATATTGCGAGAAGAACAAAAGCTGTAGGTGACTTTGCTTGCTTCTAGATAACAAATATGAGTAAACAAAAGTGAAAAAATGTGTTCCTTAGTGTTATGTAAGTGAGGCACCACCATTTTATTGTATATGTCAACATTTATTTTTCCCTAATTTATTAGGCTACGTAATGCCGTGTCCAGACCAAGAGCGAACTACGCTGCCTGGTAGCGTGGGTAGCAGAAGAAGTTTCGCCTTGAATTTGCTGTATTCGCTGCAGACGCAGCATTGAAATGTTTGATTCAGCTAATCACATAACGGCTCTGGCTAGACAGCCTGGGACATTCGGAGATATGAACGTTCCGATTGGTTCTCGCCGAACAGCGTCAGAGCAAATTCGCCTGCGATTAGATTTGGTTTAATCGTCAAAATTCGCTCTGGTCGCGCAAGAAGCTTCGCTCCTGGCGAATTCGCTTTGATAGCGCAGGTCGCGTGCCCTCCATAGAGAAATAATGACTTCCGTCGCTTCGTTCGCTCCTGGTCTGTACACGGCATAAAGCATTTCAATGTAGTGGTTGCAACTTCTGAACTATATCGCAGAAGCGGAGGGTCTTTTAGCCTATATGCCCTCAAAAGTGTGAGGTGCACCGTGCACGCACATCCCAAAAAACAAGATATAAAGGAATGCATAAGGGAAAAAGAACAAACATCCGCACACCACAGAGGCTCCCATGGTGTGATTTATTTACTAATTAAACATGGCACACCGGTTTGTCCTGCAAGGTCTTCGTTAGGGTCTTGCAGGACTATACAGGTCATTACGTTTTTCACTAAATAAATCACAGTAAGGGAACTTCTGTGGTGTGCAGATATTTGTTTGCATATCTATACAAGTCAGAATTGAGTTCATAGGCTTAAATACAGACAACATTGATATAGAGTAGAGTAGAGTATTTATTGATCCCAGGGGGAAATTAAGAGGTCTTTGTTGTAGAGGAGGAAGGTTGTAGGCTTGAATCCTACCCTTACCTCTCCCTACCCATTCATTCATGACGGCTGAAGTGCCCTTAAGTGTTAGGCACCTAACCCCACATTACTCTAGGGACTGTAACCAATAGGCCTACCCTGTAAATAACTGTAGCCTCTTAATGCACGCCGTACCTCCATTGGCACACTGTAACAGTCATTGAAAAGTTAGCTACCATACAATACTATGACATAACACACTCAGGGCCTTTAGTAATGCACTACGACTTGGCCATTGCCATTCTGGTAACAGCCAATTTATAACGCTGTTTGTTACATACACGGGTTGCTTTGGATAAAAGCGTGAGCTTTTATAATGACATAAAAGAATGACATAATGACATGAAAGAATGTCATTACAAATGTAATGTAGATATGAATTGGCATGGAATTTGCTTGACTTTGCCTGGTCAGGACATCATTGATTATGATGTGCAAAATTGTGTGTTCTTGTCATTTGAGAACAATTGAAAGGACAAAATGCCTGCTTTTGATTTCATTAGAGTAGAAAATAGGAATGTACTGGACTCACATTATTTGATTAGAGCGCAAATGACCGGTTTCTTACTCTAAACAGACATCAATCACAGTACGTAGGCTTAGGTAGGCCTACATTGTATTCTAGCAATAGGCTACTTTTCATGTCACAGAAGTATGAATAGTAGCCTATTTATTTAATAAAACATGGACGGTAGCCTAAATAAATAATGAATAATAGCATTCAGCATGTGACATGAGTGTCATGATTAACAAGTGAGGTGTGGATCATATTGTTCATGTGGTGAAAGACATGAGAGTCTGTGAGGGTTCTAAATTGACAATCAGGTGCAACCAGAGCAGGACAAAGTGATAAGTGCAAAGGGAAAAGAATCTGGTGCCACACTGATGTCTATTTTCTGTTATTTATTTTTTCAGTGCAGTAAGACTAACGTTTCGACTTGCGTCACGGAAAATAGACATCCGTGTGGCACCAGATTCTTTTTCCTTTGCACTTATCACTTTGTCCTGCTCTGGTTGCACCGGATTGTCAATTTAGAAGCGCGGAGTACGTATTTCCTCTGTTTTTTACAAGTCTGTGAAGGTTATTGGGGTTGGGCACCTGAGTCCTGAAAGACTTGAAGCTGAACAGCTCATCCGGTCATCTTTCAGGACATTCATTAAGCTAATTATACGGACATAAAAAATGTAAACGGGTGGAAAATGAAATGAGTAGAGTAGAGTAGAGTAGAGTATCATTTATTGATCCCAGGGGGAAATTAAGGTGTCAAGTAGCATACACACATACATAAAGACATAAAGACATTGTCCACAAGACATGACACACATATTTAAACATAAAATAATCATATATAGCTCACTGTTGCATACTTATTGCCAAGGCATCTCTCTCTCACACACACACACACACACACACACACACACACACACACACACACACACACACACACACACACACACACACACACACACACACACACACACACCAAAAAAAAAAAAAGTGTAAAGTGTCCACAGTGTTCACATGTGCCTTAGCTAAGTGGCACATAGTAGCCAAGACAAGGTGGCCATAAAGTGTCCAGGAGTGTCCATAGTCTCTTTCCTAGAACAATGTCCATTGTATTCCTTAGAAAAAGATGTCAATGGCAACGCATACAATAGATTCTGATGCCTCCGGAGCCTTATTGAAAGCCATGTACAGTCGAATGACTGGAGACTGGTGGGCAGAAGGAGACAGAATACTTTGTAAAACACTTAAAGGCACACTGTGCAGGAAATGGTCCAAAAACGTACTGCAACTATGCTGCTCATTGAAACTGGGCTGCGTATTGCCAAATTTGATATTTACATGAAAGTTTACTCAGTGATAAACACATATTTTCTACTATGGTCCAAGTAGAGTCATTTGTGAAGCTAAAAATGGCTATTTCTGGAAATTCAAAATGGCAGACCATGGAGAAGATCCCCCTTTTCATGTAGGCCTATGAAAAGTGCAATTTTTCCAGTCATAATGAATACTTTGATGGTGAAATTGATGGTGGTGGTCAGGCCCGTCACTAGGTTTGAGAGACAGGGGGGGCTTAGCCCCAGAGGAAGAAAATGTGCGCGCGCAGCGCACGCAGAAATTTTTTCAGCTCACCTGCTAAGGTTTTGTCTATGAATTCATTATTTTAAGAGCAAAGATATCCCGCACACTGTCCATTCCACCAACAAACTTCAATACATTGTTTCGGTCATCCGACCTTCTTCATGTTGTATTAAAGTTTGTTGGTGGAATGGACAGTATGCAGGATTTCTTTACACTTGAATGACAACCCCACTGGGATAATATCCTACGCACCTGCCCACCTACAGAGGTGTGCAAAAGCGTCTTCTTGAACAATTATTGTAAGAGCACCATACTGATTTTTAAACACTAGTTACAGTGATTTTTTTTTTTAATTCACATTTTAATGAACATTCGGTAGCACTAGCACTAGCATTAGCACTAATACATACAATGTTAATGCCTGTATAAGTAACTTGTAAGGCATGTACTAAGCAAATCCTAAGGCCTACTAGGTCCTTACTAAGGTTAAATTGGTAATAAATCCCTTATTGTGCATGAACAAGACATTTGCGAATACATGCCTAACAAATGTTTGATTTTGCTTTGTCTTATAAGTTACTCATACAGGGACTTTGCATACATTGTATGTTTGCTAATAGATGTATCCCTAAAATCAAGTGTTACCGAACATTCCTTATATGTAAGCTAAACAAAACATTTCAAAATGTTTCAACTGATGAATATTATGTACGGAAGTTGAAATGATTAGATAAAAATGCAGAGAGCATAATTTACACAAGGACTAGGAACTTTAAGGAGTTACTAACTGCGCATCTCCAGGAGAAGCAGTGGTCAGGAAGCGATTCATTCAAACAGGTTCCTTACTTGGAAAACTATGCATCCCCGGCAGATATTTGGTAATTCTTACTCCATTAGTAGCTATTTGAATCAGTTCATGTGTGTTTTCAAACTGCTAAGACAAATATTAAAGCTCAACTATAATTTCAAGACAATGTCAAATTGATTTATTACAAGGGAATTGTGAGTAAAAATTGAGGTGTTTTTAGTCACAAAGCACAATCCTCTACCTGTTTTCCCCCCACATAACACATTGCTGTGCACCCAGCTTTTATTGCTGTGCAGTAGGATGGCATTAAACAATAAATAAGCAACCATGAACTTGTATTCAGATTAACTTGCCTTCTTGATGGTTCGTATTCGGTGCTTTACTGCATATATTTTTGAAAAAATGTAAAAAAATATATTTTTATATATACAGTGCCCTCCATTATTATTGTCACCCCTGGTTGAGATGTGTTTTTTAGCTTCCAATTATTATTATTTTTCTCTAAATAATATGGGACCTTAATGGAAAAAAAGAGAAAAATCCAACCTTCAATACAAGTGCATTTATTCAGTGGGGAAAAATCCCACATAAAGAAATAATTATTTGACATCAAATAATGTGTGTCACAATTATTAGCACCCCTGTTGTTAATATTTTGTACAACCCCCTTTTGCCAACAAAACAGCACCTAATCTTCTCCTATAATGTTTCACAAGATGGGAAAAGACAGAAAGAGGGATCTTCAGCCATTCCTCTTTGCAGAATCTCTCTAAATCATCCAGAGACCTGGGTCCTCTCCTCTGTACTCTCCTCTTCAGCTCACCCCACAGGTTCTCAATGGGGTTGAGGTCTGGGGACTGAGATGGCCATGGGAGGAGCTTGATTTTGTGTCTGGTTAACCATTTCTGTGTAGATTTGGCCATATGTTTAGGGTCATTGTCTTGCTGAAAGACCCAGTGACGACCCATCTTCAGCTTTTTGGCAGAGGGCAACAGATTTTGATTTAAAATGTCCTGGTATTTCAAAGCATTCATGATGCCATGCACCCTAACAAGCTTCCCAGGGCCTTTGGAAGCGAAACAGCCCCACAGCATCACTGACCCACCCCCATTCTTCACAGTGGGTATGAGGTGCTTTTCAGCATGCGCATCTTTCGTGGCACGCCAGACCCACTTAGAGTGTTTGTTGCCAAAAAGCTCAATCTTGGCCTCATCTGACCAAAGCACACGGTCCCAGTTGAAGCCCCAATACCGCTGGGCGAACTCCAGACGTTTGCGTTTATGATTGTGGGTGAGGAAAGGTTTTCTCCGTGCATGCCTCCCAAACAGCTTGTTGGCGTGTAGACAGCGCCTGATGGTTGATTTGGAGACTTTGTGACCCCAGGATGCTACCATTTGTTGTAATTCTGTAACAGTGAGCTTTGGAGATATTTTGATTTCTCTTACCATCCTCCTCACTGTGCGTGGTGGCAAAATAAACTTGGGTCCTCGTCCAGGCTTGTTTACCACTGTTCCAGTTGTTTTGAACTTCTTAATTATTCCTCTCACAGTAGATATGGGCAGCTGCAGTTGAGTGGCAATCTTCTTGTAGCCTCTGCCTGACCTGTGAAGGTCGACGCACATCTGCCTCACTTGTATGCTGTGTTCCTTTGTCTTTCCCATGTTTAAGAGTGGATAAGAAAAATGGCCTCGGTGTCACGTCATATTTATACCCCAGGGAAACAGGAAGTGATGAATTACTAATTAAATGTTCCTACATACTCTGGTAAACTTTGTAAACTACTGTAGAAATGACAGAAATGCTTCAATTATATTTATTTCCTGGGAATTGTTAAGGGTGCCAATAACTGTGGAACAGGTGATTTAATGAAAAATAATTATTTTTTAGTCAGGGATTTTTTTTATTTTCCTACAATTCATTTGAGTTGAAGGCTACATTTTCCTACAATTTTCAGTGTGACAGTATTCTTCTGCAATAAACACTGAATTTATTTTAAGGCTTTTAACACATCTCAACCAGGGGTGCCAATAATTATGGAGGGCACTGTATATATATATATTTTTTTTTTGCAAAATCGTTTCAGGGGGGGCTAATAGTAATGTAGGGGGGGCTAAAGCCCCCCTAAAATAGGCCTAACGACGGCCCTGGTGGTGGTAAGTATTCATGAAAAAGGTAACAATAGTGAATGGGTAGCATGGATTCTGGAAATAAACAACTAAAAATCTCAAACAGTGTCCCATTAACATTGAGATCCCACTGAGAAATATTGTCTGCTCTGCTGCACCCCACTTCAGTTCCCAAGTGGTCGTCTCACCTGTCATGGCTGCGGGGGAGGTTCTGATTCCATCCAGACTAGAGCACACATCATTTTTAGCAGCTCAGGATGGTAAACATGTCCCTGTCTTTTCTGGGATTATTTTTTACTTTAACACTATTTATACACTATCATCGATATTTTGTTTACAATTAAAAAATGCAGTGTTAATTCAAAGTTTACAGAGTACTCTGGGATCAAATACAGTCCAGAGGGTGTTTTAAAAAAATATAGCCTACTGTATATTTTTGCCTTTATTTCGATAGGACAGTGAAGCAATGACAGGAAGCAAGTGGGGAGAGACAGGGAAGGGTCGTCAAAGGACCCAAGCCAGAATCGAACCCGGCTCAGCTCAGCTGCATAGTAGATGAGTGCTCTACTGTTACTGCTACAGCAGGGCCCAGAGGGTGTTGAATCAACTCTCTAAGTGTTGAATTCACACAGCGGTTTTTTTTGTTTGTACTGTGTGCTGTTGGGGAAACATGTAGACAGCTCTGACAGTAGGTTAATATTGCAGACTAAGGGGACTGCTGGATTCTAATGGTCTTGACAAGCTGAGAGCTGAGGTGGTTATCTGGTGTGGACATGGCTGTCACAGGGGGCCTTCTTCTCTCCTGCTGCGTTGGGAGATTAACCTTAACGGACTGCTGGGACTTCAAATCAGATGTCAGTAGACAGACGTTTGCACTGCAGATCAGTTCAAACCATGAAGAAACAAGTGGAGGACGGGAGTGTGCATATTGGAATGCACCCACAGTATGTCTCACCCTTGGAAGTCTTCTTTGTTTCCTTCTTTGCAGGTTATCCACTAATTTACTGTGGACGAAGCGGTAGAGCCCATCATGTCTGCCACTGCTCTTCTTTTTTATGTCTTTAGTCGGTACAGATGAAGATATGTGTGAATAAAATTACTATATCACCTTAACAATTTCACTGTATTACCTTATCAAATTGACCTGAAAGAACACACACAGAAACAGAGGTAGCATTTAAAATCTGCGAGCGACGATGGGTTATCTGCCCTTACAGATGGTACATTGAAAATGGCAGCCCAACTCCACCCGAGACGTAGCCATGCTTTTATTTGGTCCTAAAAGCTAACGTCATCTTTCAAAGTTATCAATCTTCATGTCAACCTGGAAACATCTGGCTATCTGCCAGGACAATTGTAGGAAAAGTCCCTCTGACTTGGAAAGCAGGAAGGGCCAGCATCGCAGGGCCAGGAAACCCACAGACGCAGAGTCAGACAGAAATACAGAGAGGAAAAGCAGACAAGACAGAAAACAACTTAACTAGAGACCTATATCTATGAATTCAAATGGATATATTTTCATAAAATGTATAAATGCAGTCAATTTATTCACATATCCCTCCTGTTTATGAAAATTTAACCATTATTACTTAACAATCACCGTGGCTTTTACGCATGGTGTGTAGAATGAAAATGTTAAAATATAAAGGTCAGAGCTATGCAGAACCATTACACTGCGTTAGTCTGCTCCGTTAGGCTGGAATTTATAAACAGTTCCAAATTGTCTCAATTCTTTAACAAGGCTGTACCCATGCTTGTCCAGGAAACGACTTTCTCAAAACCAGCAGTTTTTTTTTTTTATTCAGACAGAAGCACAAATACCTCCCCAACCTTGTTGTGGCAAAGATTGAGCACTAAAATGTACAACAGTCAGTCAATAAAATATGAAACTTCCTTCAAAGTTGACACTCTTGTTTACCCAAACTTTTTCCCCAAAGAAATTATGAATGGCCCCTTTATTGAACCACCCACTGTTTGCAAACCCATGTGAATGTTATTCAAACTTTTGTATGTTCCTCACTAAACGTTGAATGCAACTGTATGCAATACACTTCAAAACCTAAAATCAGAAAATTTCCTGAGAATAATAAAATAATCAGCAAATTAAATGAAACAATAAAATAATGGAAAAGATGAACTCAGTGAAACAATTAGGTGTGCAGTATACCCCTAACCTGTCTTACTTGCAGAAGTGGTCACTAACTAATGTCCATAATGTCCATCTTGTTGTTGTTGTTGTTGCCAGACCAGTCTCTCTCTCTCTCTCTCTCTCTCTCCTCGCCCATCGCTCTGTCTCTCTCTCTCTCGTGGCCACCCTTATGGGCAGCTGTCGTTGCTCCGTCAGATCCAGTCTTTGCATGTGTCCATAGCACCCCTCCAGATGAGGACTGTCCGAGCCTTGGAAACACTCGGCCAAGCCCTTTGAGGAGAAGGTATCACGAGACACCCCCTACAAATCCAGTACCGTTCAACTCAGTCTTTCAGCAATCTTTCGACGATCTCTGGTACATTTCTTTGGCACCAGTCCGTGGATGCTGGCATCAGCTCCTTGCCTGCATGGCACTGTGGCAAACCCTCAGCGACTCTTTTGCACTCCTCCAGCCTTTCTCAAGCTGGCAGGATTCAGTCCTGGCATTTGTGCCCACACCTGCCATCAGGTCCAACTGACCTCAGCTCCTTGAACTCTGTCCATCGAAACTCCTCGAACGTCTCCTGACGCCCCTTTGTCACTTGAAACAACTCAGTCCACTTTCAATCAGAAAGAAACACCGTCCATTAATCCACAAAACTTTCAAAACGACATCGTTGATCCTCTGGAAACAGCAACAGATCATCTCAGCAGAGACAACCCTTTTGATGACATCAGTCCAACTGTCCATGATGAACTTTTTTCCCTCACTTGAGAGACAGCTCTGTCCTTGAGAGAGACTCTCAGAGAGGCAGAGAGATCATCCACTGGCAACCTTCCATGATGATTTTCTCCTCTTCGACCACTCCTCAATTTCCACCTGTAACTACAAACCAATGTTAGCACACACCCAAATTATTTCACCATTTTCAACAATCAGTGTCAGTGTATACACTAAACCTCAACCTATATGATGTTGTATGCATGTATGGTGCATTCTAGTGAACTTGTTCATGACCTAAAACAATTCTTTTGGCAAAATTATTTAAAACTCTACACTCTACCCCCCTTCCACAGAGAATAGAATTATTTTCTGTGGAACAGGTCAACTTCTCATATCTGAGAGGTACTTTGTGCCTACTGCAATCTCACAAATGCTTCGCACGCTTACAGTATTAAAACTCCAAGTCTCCAAAGTTAACGTTAACCAAAAATAAAATAAGTTCCCCAAAATAAAGTAAATCCCAAAAAGTGTACTTGTATGTGATCATCAATGTCAGATATGACTACATGTCAACTAACTTCAGTCTTTATGCTTTACATCTAACTTTGACTTAAGTATCCTTGTGTGCAAGCGTATCAAAATAAAATAAGAATGAAAAATGAAATGAAACTAAAAATGAGAATGAGAATGAGTTTTTGAACTGCTCTAAAGCATTACCTTAAACTCCTACGGTCTCAAATTTAGCGTTACTCACAGTCTGTGTCTGCCCCACTCTGTCACCATGCACCCCTGCATGCAGTGTCCTTTTACGACAGGTCGTAAAATTCCTTCTGTAGCTACTGAGAGGGAGAGACACACACACACAGGTTATAACATGTGTTATTACAGATGCTAAAAAGACTACACTGATGTTAAGAGAATTATTACAGCTATCAATAGCAGTGACTCAAAAATAAAATCAGACATCGTAGGTGATGTCCCAAACTGAAATTAAACCTTTCAAAGAAATAAACAAACCAAAATCCCATAAAGGTAAACCAAAGTAAAGAAACTAGAAGTTAAATAGACTCAATGTGTTTAGTCTATGTGTTGCTGTATTTCTCTACCGTTTTTCTTAAGATTTTCCTAATTTTAAGTTACTTAACAAACAACAGACATTTACACTCACCACAATGGAAGACTCCACACCACCTTGTCTCTTCCATTGCCTTCTTACAACAAGCACTCACTATTCTTTCTCTAAAGGACCCACACACTCACTCAAACTTACCAACAACAGTGTTGACAAAACAAAACCCAAAACAACCCAAAGCATTGTTTCATAACTTGTACTTGAAATTAAAATAGACAACACTATTACGGGAGGACAACATTTATCAATAGTACAGCAAAATGATGAAAAAGAAAACAATGTAATCCCAAAACATAACATGAAACAGTCTCATGTCTCAGTCTCACAATAGTTAGGCCTGCATAAATCACTTCGTAACAGAAGGCATGCAGGTCTCACTGTCCGTCGTTCATGAGGTCATGGTAGATGTAGGGTCCTATCCCAACTCTTGTCAGTAAGGACAGCACACTTAAAATATGGAGAGGAAAACAAAGTTTGGGAACACATGCCATCAAAACACTACACACAATTCATAAAACTGGCAACACAAACCACCTTGCTGTCAGCATCGTCACAAATAAGATAGGATGAGATTTGTCTTCACATAAAACTGTGGCACATAACCACTTTTGAAAGCAATAAAATTAAGTCATAACTGCTTCTCATAATATTTTGAAACAAGTAGGCTTATATAAAATGCAAGGTTAAATCTCACCCAACTTGTACATCTTGACCCAATCAACCATAAACCATCCTTAAAGCAAAATAAAATCCAGACAGAGGGGAGAAAAATAAAAACAAACAAAACTGACAAATAAAATAAAGAAATAAATCACAGTTGGGAGATAGCAAAACAAACCAACTGCTTTAATGACCAGACAAGTGAGTCCAGTTAGGTAAACCCAACTTACGGCACAGTCGAGGTAGAACCCAGTGTGAAGAAGCGCCTTCATGCACACCGGACCTCCAGCGACATCCAGTAACAGTCATTGAAAAGTTAAGTACCACAGTACTGCAGGATAATGACATAACACAGTGTCGTGATCAATGCATCACAAATTCAGTAGTGCCATTCAGGTAACAGGAAATTCATAACACTACGTCTGAACGGATTAAAAGAAAAGGGGAAAGAAAACAGAATAATCCCTCAGAAAAGCATAACCTACGTTCAAACCAGTATGAAAACTCCAAAATAACCAAAAAAACAAACAGATTCATTAGGGCTTATGAAACATATGAAAGTTTCAAAGACTACTCAAATTACACAAATGGTCTTGGCTTCTAGAAGTTGCAGGTTCACAATGAAAGTTCACAAACAAAAACAAATACATTGTGAAAACAAAATGTATAAAAATAAAATGAAAAGAACAGGATGACAAACCTCCATGTCGCCACAGCCCATCATATGCGACAGAACAAAAATGGTCCCCAAAAATAACTTTGCAGTAAATAAAAACACATACCCATTGTTTTGCTGTTTATACTCAGGAAAGTCAAATGTCTCTCGGACATTCTGGAGGATCACACCCACACGGACCAGACCGTCCTTCACTAGACAGCACAATCACTCATTCTTTACGTGCACTCAGTGAGGCAAATCACTCACATACACAACCCGGGGAGTGACACACACCCACACACACAGCATTCACACAGCCGGCACTCAAACATATACATGAACAAACATGAACATGAACATGGACACAAACATATACATGGACATGGACACAAACATATACATGGACATGGACACAAACATATACATACAGACAGGTAACCTATCAATTTAGAAAAAGTGTTACGTTATGTCACACTCACTGCTCATTAACAAAGTGGAAGGGATATTTCGCAAGTTATTGCCAGATAACTTCCACTGAATTAAGAGCAAATTGGGTGCACACTAGAGATTGGACAAATCAGTTCTTCTTATCTAGGGAACAATCTCGAGCCCAATGACCCGTCATGCCACATGCAAAGCACAAATTATATTTTCGTCTCTGGGCACGGCTGCCACGCACTGGATTCTCAGTCTTTGGGAAAGAGAGTGCTCGAAAATCATCCAATAAGTGTCGATCTGCAGTCTGGGAATAATTTTCCACTACTGAGGATTGGGAGCGAGTATTTGTTCTACTCATTGTAGGGGTGGCAGAATTGACCTCGAGGCTCATCACCCCCTTTAACACTTTTTGTGAGTAGAGAGTAAATGGGACAGGCTTCCGTTCAACTCGTGCTACGGCAAGAGCGACAGAGGGAAGAGGGGGAACAATGAAAGGACAGGATGGTGTGTGTGGAGCTGGAGGGTCCTGATATTGACCTCCTTCCTCACACCTTGTAACAGTCATCACATGGTCATTGGACACATACACAACAGTATCATCGTCATGTACTTTGTCAGCTTGCTTGTGCTTCATTTGCATATTCCTAAGTTTTGCTTCAGCAAGCCACAATTCACACACTCTGGCTTCTACTTCATACTCATCCATTTTTTCTTTGTGGCGAAGAAGCACATTTTCTAATAAGGCCTCACAATTTTCAATTGTAAGGCTTCCATTAAAGCCATAGTTTACATTCCATCGCCTCACATAAGCTGAGGAGCCAGAATGCCTTTTTTCCATAAATTCAATATCTCCACCATTATCAGGCTCACGACTTGTGTTACTCATGACACAAAATGAGCTTGCTTCAAGAGACACAACGTGGTGTGACAAACCACCAAACCACCACTCTCAAAACAAAATATCACAAAGAAAGCGTAGCCTACCTCAGCGTCCTGCCAAGGTTGAAATGTCACCATATGTCACCGGCTGAGGCAACACAAGTGGCTAAAAATAATTTAGAAAAAAACTTTCATCAATTTTGACAAAACAAAACAGAAAGATGTCCAACTATTACTGTACGACCTGCAGTTCTAAATTAAACACTGAGAAGTAAAATAGCCCTGCATTTCGGGGAAGCAGCCTCCGTCTCAGTTATGACAAAATTTAGAAAATATAAAGCCAAATTGCAGAAGTCTAAAATTGCCATAAACAGAATTTGTTCAGTATCCAACTATTACATTACACATTTAGCTAACAGCCAACTGCGGGGAAGTACTGCTCATCCTCTGATATGCAATAAATTAAACCTTACGTATGATGAGAACCCATTGTCTTGCAACAAAACAAGGACAGAATACAGACAGGCTACCCAGGTTCCAAACCCAAGTACCACAGACAGGCTACCCAGGTTCCAAACCCAAGTACCAAATACAGGCCATTTACAATGCTACATCGAAAAATGCCCGGAGTTCCAAACTCAATTGAAAACAGACAATTTGTAGTTCCAAACTAAAAATGTCTGGAGTTCCAAACTCTATAGAAAACAGACCATTAATAATTCCAAATTAAAAATGTCCGGAGTTCCAAACTCAATAAGATACAGACCATTAATAATATTAAATTAAAAATGTCCGGAGTTCCAAACTCTACACTGCAGTTTTTTTCTGTACTAGAGCTCAAAAAACAAAACAAAAACAAAAAAGCATACTACCTCATTCCTGTGCGGGCGTCTGTCACGTGGGTCAGTACTCAGTCAGTCGTCGCTGAATATGAAGGCGTAGTGAGGCGAAGCCACCTATTTCTGGGTCCCGGGTAAAAACTTGGTGTCCGACGCGTCCCTACGTCTTCATATATCAGGGAGGACAATATTTTGAGTTCGGCTATCGAAGGACCAAAACATGTGAATAAAATTACTATATCACCTTAACAATTTCACTGTATTACCTTATCAAATTGACCTGAAAGAACACACACAGAAACAGAGGTAGCATTTAAAATCTGCGAGCGACGATGGGTTATCTGCCCTTACAGATGGTACATTGAAAATGGCAGCCCAACTCCACCCGAGACGTAGCCATGCTTTTATTTGGTCCTAAAAGCTAACGTCATCTTTCAAAGTTATCAATCTTCATGTCAACCTGGAAACATCTGGCTATCTGCCAGGACAATTGTAGGAAAAGTCCCTCTGACTTGGAAAGCAGGAAGGGCCAGCATCGCAGGGCCAGGAAACCCACAGACGCAGAGTCAGACAGAAATACAGAGAGGAAAAGCAGACAAGACAGAAAACAACTTAACTAGAGACCTATATCTATGAATTCAAATGGATATATTTTCATAAAATGTATAAATGCAGTCAATTTATTCACAATATGACAGGAAATGAGTGGGAGAGAGAGATGGGGACAGGGCTGGGAAATGACCCCAGGCCCCGGTCTCGAACCTGGGTCCGCATGGACATGCAAGCGCAAATGTGTGTGGGGGCTTAGCGCGCTGCGCCATAGCACCCCAGCTAGAGGTGTAAATAATAATCGAAATGTATCGATGCATCGATGTATCGGCCGGCGATTCAATCGAATCGCATCGTATCGTGGGGCATTCACAAGCATCGAAAATAATCTAATCACTGGCCAATGGAAATCCTTTCCAATAATAAATAAATAGCATTCAGCATGTGACATGAGTGTCATGATTAACAAGTGAGGTATGGATCATATTGTTCATGTGGTGAAAGACATCAGAGCCTAGTTCCATAACATGATAGAAGGGGAAAAGTAATTGTAAAAAATCAAATCGAATCGAATCGTATCATATTGTGGGGAATTCTTAACCCCTTAGCACAGCACTATGGCTCTCTGTAATGTCATGGCAATGTTGTTATGATGTAGTTAAGCATTTTCAGCAAGTGAATAGGGTCGCCGGCGACCCCAGCTGCAGTAAGAGGCTACGTATCGAAAATAATCGAATCCCTGCTTTAAGAAATCCATACCGTATCGTATCGTCATGGAGGCTGTGACTTACACCCCTAACACCCACCCACTTCCTGGAACAGAAGTCAATTTCTTCTGTGTGTGTGTGTGTGTGTGTGTGTGTGTGTGTGTGTGTGTGTGTGTGTGTGTGTGTGTGTGTGTGTGTTTGTGTGCATGTGTGTGTGTGTGTGTGTGTGCAGTGAAGGGCTAAGGGGAGGTGACTGGTAGCGTGTGTGTGTCTTCCTTCTTCCCTGGCAGGTTCTATACTAATTTACTGTTCCCTTCTGTGGTCTTCTTTACTTCCTTCTTCCCTGGCAGGTTCTATATACTAATTTACTGTTCCCTTCTGTGGTCTTCTTTGCTTCCTTCTTCCCTGGCAGGTTCTATATACTAATTTACTGTTCCCTTCTGGTCTTCTTTGCTTCCTTCTTCCCCTGGCAGGTTCTTTGTGAATTTCCCGTCGGCCAAGCAGTACTTCAGCCAGTTCCAGGAGATGGAGGACCCCGAGGAGATGGAGAAGAGCAGCCAGCTGCGGGGGCACGCGCGCCGCGTCATGAACGCCATCAACAGCGTGGTGGAGAACCTCAACGACCCCGACAAGGTGGCCTCCGTCCTGGAGCTGGTGGGCAAGGCACACGCCCTCAAGCACAAGGTGGAGCCCGTCTACTTCAAGGTATATTAGCACAAGGTGCAGCCCGTCTACTTCAAGGTATATTAGCACAAGGTGCAGCCCGTCTACTTATTAGCAGCACAAGGTGGAGCCCGTCTACTTCAAGGTATACATGGGTTCTAATTTTTTGTTTTCTCCTGACTGTGCTAGCTGACTAGCTGTGCACAACTCAACCATTGTTGGAAACCGCTGTCAGTCAAAAAATTAGCTCACGTGGTTGGCTGCCAGTGTCTTGCCCCTCCTCACAACAAAGAAAAAACATCATCTATATAAAGGAAAAACAATAGCAATAGATTCACATTCACTCAAGACCAGAGTTGTGTTTAGTTGTTAGCCGGTTAGCAACTTAGGTAGTTGTCAATGGGATTTTGCATTGAAAGCCACACGCCCTCAAGCACAAGGTGGAGCCCGTCTACTTCAAGGTATATTACATTTCATTACATTACATTGCATTGCATTTGGCAGACGCTTTATAATCAAAGCAACTTTCAAAAGAGGACATAATATATAGCCAACATAGCACAAAGTGCACAGGAAATATACAGAACAACAAGTGCAGATGCAAAGAAGGGTTAGTTTTCTTTTCTTTCCTTTTTTATAAAGTAGAGTACACACACACACACACACATACATAACCTATCATGTCAAGAGTCTAGGCTAGGGTATATAAAGCAAAACCAATAGCAATAGCAGTATATTCACATTCACACAAGACCAGAGTTGTGTTTCTCGAAAGTGTAGTTGTTAGCCAGTTAACAACTTAGGTAGTTGTCAATGGGGTATTGCATTAAAAGCCACAATGTAGCTAACGTAGTTATCAACTATGCTTTCGAAATGCACCTCAGAGTTGTATGAAGTAGAAGTACTCTAGTAGAAGTGTTGAAAATTACAACACTACAACACAGGTCTGGATAAGGGACCGACTCACATGCACCGGTATGTCCACTAACTTAAGCCGGGCATACACTGTGCGATATTTTCGTTCGTGGGTATTAAGCTCCTGCTCACACTGCACGATGAAATTTCACTATTTAAAAGTTCACATCTCACGACTCACGCCCTCACACCATACGAGCCGACAGTCGGATGCGAGCCAAATGCTTCCACTGCGCGACGCGACAGGCATGTTTCCCCGGTATGCAGAGGAGGGAACCTGCGCACCTGAGGTAGAGATGAGGTCGTGCTCAACAGCAAATCGCACGGCCCTATTAATTTGTGCATGTGAAGTGTTAAATCGGGTCGTAGCACTGCTTTATCTGTGCGATTTACGCAGGAGCCACGACCTGGATATCAAACCGTTTTGATTTTCTTGCGACCTCGCGATTGCACTACCGTGAGGCGAAATCGCTTGTCGTTACCCCATGTACACTGCACGATGCGAGACTCACAATTGACCTGCGATTGAGCAAGAAATCGGCCCGACTCCCAAAAAGTCGCGCGAGTGCCAAATCGGGGCAAAATCGGGGCAAAAGTCGCACAGTGTAAGCCCAGCTTAAATCTGCTGGCGAGAGACAATACTGCCACCCTCTCTCTCACTCTTTCTGGCGATTTTCACCTCCTCCTTCTCATGCGCACCTGCTCGTTTATATGGGTGCTCCCAGACAAAGCCAGTACTTCCGCCCCTGGGTAATGGGTAATGAGGTGTGTCACATAATAGTGTACTGTCTGTGTCTATCTCAGAGCCATACAGAGGGGAGAGTCTGGCAATCTCCACTGTGTCCTAGGGCCGACTTCCGCATTAGCAAAATTAGCTGTTTAGCGTCTCAGAACTGCTTAAGCGTTGCGAATGTTAGTACCTAGAAGTGGGCGTAGCACACAGCAAATGCGATGCGATGCAATGCAGGGAATATGACAAGACTTGCTGTTCGTAGTAATAACTTCAGATAAACATCACAGATGGTAAAACTGTTGTGATTATCATTACCGAGACAGTTGATAGTTTACATATTTCTGGTGATTACCCCGCAGTATAGTTCGTTAGTCCTTATTTTTGGCTTTTAATGTGGTGGTTGGTGGTTCTATGTTGAGTCTATGGAGAGACAGCCGCTTTAGGCACAACCTCGATCTCTTTGAAAGGCGGGGCTACAATTTAATTCCTGGTCCTCCAATCGCGCAACTCTCCCCTCTGTATGGCTCTGGTCCATCTCATTCGCTTGCCTCGCCCTTTCGTAACACAACAAGACCATTTTCAGAACATTCAATCCTGTACATAGGATCAGCTGTTTAAACTGAGCAAAATAATTATTTTGATTGAAAATATCGTCCCAAATCTGCATTTAGGGAACAGGTCTCAAAAAAGGTGGGGGAGGGTTTGTTACAGTATACTACTGTATTGAGTAGGTGGGGGAGGGTTTGTTACAGTATACTACTGTATTGAGTAGGTGGGAGAGGGTTTGTTACAGTATACTACTGTATTGAGTAGGTCTTCCTGTATTGAGAATGGGTATTCAGGGGTACTTCCCGAGACAGAAACATTTAGGCCCAGGGATTTGTTATGCTATGTGTGGTGGTTCTTCTAGGTCAGGAACAACCCTTTGGCTTTCGCTGTTCAGAGGTTTACAAATATGACCGAAGCAATGATCCACTGTCCACTGTTAACAATACATCATGGTTCATTAAAATAAGTTTGTGTTCCCCTTTGATACTCGATTTTGAGAAAAAAATTATACATTATTGATATTAGGAATGAATCTTCTTAAAAGCATTCCACACAGAGCTTTCCGTTAGCAGAAATTGATTCACTGGAATTGTTTACACTGAAAGCATTCATTGAGAACAGTCCTCTGAAATTCATCTCTGAAGACTCTCCGTCATCCGTGTTATGAAAGCTCTAATCTGTAGAGCCCTGCAGACATCTCAGCCATGTTTGTGTGGTCTATTGGAAATGTGCAGTACCTTCGCCATTAATGACGCGAAACATGAGTTATCACCGTTACTAAATGGATTCTGTATTTACGCACGCACTAAAAATTAAGTTGTGACTAAATGAAGATAAGCTATTTTAAATAACCCCCGTGGTAATTGATCCTTCCTGAAGCCACTAGATTGTATTACCAGGAAAGGTTGTTTATCGCATTCAGATTCAGACAAATGCGATAAGATATATAACAATGAAAAAGTCATGTTGGATAAGTAGTGCGTATTTTAAACAACACAAACCATGTCTCAATGTTTTAGTGTTTTCCTGTTTGATTTATCTATTGTGTTATGATGTCACGTAAACACAGCTCACAGGCGTAATATTACCACGGACGGGCATGTTTACATCCTCTTTGATTAGCCTGCTAAAGGAGTGGACCGCTAATGGACTGAACTGGACAGTGTGGACATGCTTCATTTCAGAGTAGTCCACAGTACAGTATGTATGTCTCAGCCTGAGTGGGTAACCAGTGCCTCATTAGCC
Organism: Engraulis encrasicolus; assembly: GCF_034702125.1. Taxonomy (NCBI): domain Eukaryota; kingdom Metazoa; phylum Chordata; class Actinopteri; order Clupeiformes; family Engraulidae; genus Engraulis; species Engraulis encrasicolus. Next base: position 8,827,932 of record NC_085857.1, on the reverse strand, counting down.
AGGCCGTGCCCTCCTAGTGACGCAACACCTTCAGCGTTGCTTCCAGTCAGGCCAAGAGCAATGCAAATGTCATTTCTGAGCTCCCGAAAAATCGTGAACTCCTCCCACTTTGTCAGGAAGCATGCATTGCATGTATTTCAGTACATCCACATGTGTGGACATTAAATATTGTAAAATGTATGAACATTCAACAACAATATTATGTGGTGTTACATACTGTGTTTAAATGTTCCTAATTAGTTTACAGTAACAGAGACCTGAAAATAATGTAAGTGTCATTTAAATGTTCCTAGTTAGTTTACAGTAACAGAGACCTGAAAATAATGTAAGTGTCATTTCCCATCCATCCCGCCCTGCAGATCCTGAGCGGGGTGATCCTGGAGGTGCTGGCTGACGACTTTGGCGAGTGCTTCACCACAGACGTGGCCCACGCCTGGACCAAGCTGATGGGGGCGCTCTACTGGCACGTCACCGGGGCCTACGCCGACGTGGGATGGGTTAAGGTGTCCAGCTCGGCCGTCTGAGCCGACCGACCGATCGACCGAGCGAGCGAGCACACCAACGAGGGCGCTCGTTAGCTAGCTAATCAGGCCTGACTCTAGCCCGACTTCTCCCATTGGTCAAAGTTGTCTCCATGAATTTGGTGGGAGTGGAAGTTGTGGGGGTTATGATGATGACTGGGGGTGGGTCAGGGGGGGGAGTGGAAAGGGACAAAGTGAGTGCAAACGTGCAATTGCTAAAAAAAAAGTTGAATTAGAGATTCTAACTGTTGTTGCTGCCCACATAGACCCTCTTGCTTCTGAGACAGAGTTGCATACGCACGCAAGCATGCGCGCGCGCGCACACACACACACACACACACACACACACACACACACACACACACACACACGCACACACGACAGGAGCATAGTGTAGTTGTGTGTTAGCTATTGACTGCCCCCCCTGTCCCAGATTTTCATGTGTAGTGCCAAGTGAGTGCGTGTGGATTTTTGCATATGCCCTCGTCATACATACAAAAGCTTCTTTTCAGTTCCTTGTCAAGTATACACAGTAAATTCTGCAGTGCTCATTTAACACTTAGAGAGTTCATTTGAGTCCATTTGGACTTAAATGAACTCTGTAAGTGTTGAATTAACACCACAACATTTACTTATATGTCCTCATATGCCACGGAACGCAACACTCACACTCACTGCAGACACACACAACAATGTATATGTATATACATATTATTTTTGCTGTGAATATAACAGGGTCTAGAAGCCAAGCACTCTTGCTACTATTTGTGCACTTTTGCCTGCAGCTTACCAAGTTTATGTTAGAGAACACAAAACTGTGGACAGTACATACATACACATATATAGAGGCACACTTGCACAAGCACATCTGCACACACACAACAATAGGACATGAATATGTCCCCGGTTTATCGAGAGAGATGAGGGAGCCATCTCTATGGGAGATGCTCATTGGCTGTCGACCCGACGAATACTCAGCAAAATCACTGCTGATAGGACGAGCTGCGCTGAGGGCGGGGACACCCACTTACCTAAGACAGCGGTCCAATGACCGTCTCCCATACTCATGAACGGCCATCCAGGTACTTTGAGTTACGCCCCTTTATGGGTGAAAACAAACCGAATGTCTCATTGACTTACATGCTACATAAGCTAGCCTAAATGATCACATTCCATGCTTCAGTCACAGCTGTTTGGCTATATTATTTGAACAGTCGTCAACACAACACATTTTCGGCATGTTAGGCGTGAACAACGCTAGTCTACAGGTCCGTATTTTTCGTTTATTAAATCCCAACATCACCAATTGACTTGCATGGGTTGTTTTCCCCCACAAATGGGCGTAACGCACATGGAAAACGTCACACTGTTCATGAGTATCGAGATGGTGACCAATTCTTACGAAAATAAACTGCCGATATATTTCCATATAACACAACTTTTATTTCCTTGAGACACAATACCTACTACTGTTGTCTCCTCACACACAACAGTACGTATTTCCTAATAAATAAAAATGAACTCAATAAAAATGGCCCAATACAAAAATAACGAACAAAAAAATAATCATTGACGATTTGGACCCCTACACTTTTGAAAACAGAACCCCTCTGCTCCCAGTTCCTGAGGCCATCAGGTGTAGCTATACAGTATTGCCCTACCAAGGCAAAGTGTGGTAACTACATCAACACTGAAACTGAGAAAAACGTCTTGAAAGCCTCTGTACTAGGTTGGATATTGCAGTTACTGCAAATTTGACAATAATTTGGCAATATCTCTAAAACGTGAGACATTTGCATCCTTTTCACAAGGTAAAGGAGGTGTTATGAAGACCATTTTCAGGCTGAACTCAATTTCGAAATTCAAATTCAAATTGTGTAGTTACTGCACCCTACCTTTGATGGGCAGAGTAGGCCTAGTTCACCCCCTCCACCTCGCCTCCAACTGAACTCAGAAGCCCGCCCGCCCCTTCCATCGGCAGGGCAGGACAGGGCTGGCATCCATCAGGGCTGGATTGGGGGGAAAAATAGGGGACTGTTCACTTTTCGCTTAAAAGTGTCCCTAATAATTAGCGGCGCAGAACTGACTCACATGTGGGCCCCGGACCCTCGTGGGCCCCGCACCCTCGTGGGCACCTATTTTCAGAGATGTAAAAAAAAAAAAAAGAAAAAGAAAAACAAAGAAAAGAGAATAGGGGCCCACGAGGGTGCATGGCCCATAGGGGCCCACGAGGGTGCATGGCCCACCATGAAATGCAGATGGCTAGTCCAGCCCTGCCAGGTTGGCATCTGGCGTGATGTGAGGTGAGGGAGGGGGGGTGGGGGGGTGACAGAGCCCGGCTGTTTCTGGCTCCGCTGAGGTGAGGGGGGGGTGGGGGGGGGTGACAGAGCCTGGCAGTTTCTGGTTCCGCTGAGGTGAGGGGGGGGGGGGGGGGGGGGGGGGGGGGGGGGGGGGGGGGGGGGGGGGGGGGGGGGGTGGGGGGGGGGGGGGGGGGGGTGGCAGAGCCTGGCTGTTTCTGGTTCCGCTGAGGTGAGGGGGGGGGGGGGGGGGTGGGGGGGTGACAGAGCCTGGCTGTTTCTGGTTCCGCTGAGGTGAGGGGGGGGTGACAGAGCCTGGCTGTTTCTGGTTCCGCTGCCCTCCGTCTCCCCTCGCTCGCTTCCTTTTGCCCTAATGAGGGAAGTGATGGCTCTCCGATGACCTGCTACGCTGACACACACACGCTACCAGTCACCTCCCCTTAGCCCTTCACTGCACACACACACACACACACATGCACACACACACACACACACACAGATGAAATTCACTTCCTTTCCAGGAAACGACGCGGACACAGAAAGGAGAAATGGGGACTCATCATAGACATTACACATGACCAGATTACAGACACAGTACACAACATCGCTAAGTAGTCACGACACAGTACACAACATCGCTAAGTAGTCACAATATACAACATCGCTAAGTAGACACAACACAGTACACAACATCGCTAAGTAGTCACAGTACACAACATCGCTAAGTAGTCACAGCACAGTACACAACATCGCTAAGTAGTCACAATACACAACATCGCTAAGTAGACACAACACAGTACACAACATCGCTAAGTAGTCACAATACACAACATCGCTAAGTAGTCACAGCACAGTACACAACATCGCTAAGTAGTCACAGCACAGTACACAATATCGCTAAGTAGTCACAGTACACAACATCGCTAAGTAGTCACAGTACACAACATCGCTAAGTAGTCACAGAACACAACATCGCTAAGTAGTCACAGTACACAACATTGCAAAGTAGTCACAGTACACAACATCGCTAGGTAGTCACAACACAGTACACAACATCGCTAAGTAGTAACAATACACAACATCGCTAAGTAGTCACAGTACACAACATCGCTAAGTAGTCACAATATACAACATCGCTAAGTAGACACAACACAGTACACAACATCGCTACGTAGTCACAGTACACAACATCGCTAAGTAGTCACAGCACAGTACACAACATCGCTAAGTAGTCACAATACACAACATTGCTAAGTAGTCACAGTACAGTACACAACATCGCTAAGTAGTCACAATACACAACATCGCTAAGTAGACACAACACAGTACACAACATCGCTAAGTAGTCACGACACAGTACACAACATCGCTAAGTAGTCACAATATACAACATCGCTAAGTAGACACAACACAGTACACAACATCGCTAAGTAGTCACAGTACACAACATCGCTAAGTAGTCACAATACACAACATCGCTAAGTAGTCACAGTACAGTACACAACATCGCTAAGTAGTCACAGTACACAACATCGCTAAGTAGTCACAGTACACAACATTGCTAAGTAGTCACAGAACACAACATCGCTAAGTAGTCGCAGCACAGTACACAACATCGCTAAGTAGACACAGTACAGTACACAACATCGCTAATTAGTTACAGTACACAACATCGCTAAGTAGTCACAGTACACAACATCGCTAAGAAGTCACAGAACACAACATCGCTAAGAAGTCACAATACACAACATCGCTAAGAAGTCACAGCACAGTACACAACATCGCTAAGAAGTCACAACACAGTACACAACATCGCTAGGTAGTCACAACACAGTACACAACATCGCTAAGTAGTCACAATACACAACATCGCTAAGTAGTCACAGTACACAACATCGCTAAGTAGTCACAGTACACAACATCGCTAAGTAGTCACAGAGAGGCCAGCAATAACAATAGCAAGCTTTTGATTTCAGACAACCCCCAGCCCACAATGTACGTATATACTACACACACACACACACACACACACACACACACACACACAACCCTCAGCCCACAATGTACGTATACACACAGACACACGCACATGCACACACACACAGACACACACACACAGACACACACATTTTCCTCCAATTTGACGTCAGAGGGCTGGCATGGTGTGTGTTTCCGTAGGTGCCCCTCTGGAGGCCCGAGGTCCATAATGCTCCTCAGATCCCTCACTCTGGTAATGCAGCTCTTTGTAGCAGTCACTCGGCGGGCAAATGTTTGTATCTAAGAGGGCCACTCTCGGCAGCGTTGTTTAATAAACACTTCCGTGTGCCATCTGCAATCCACACACGCACACGCACACGCACACGCACACGCACACACACACACACACACACACACACACACACACACACACACACACACACACACACACACACACACACACACACCAATGGCGACGTACTGTTCTCCTCTTTTCCCTCTTCCTCATTGTTGCTACACACTACATTTAGCAATGTTAATTCAACACTTAGATCGTTACATTTCAACACTGACGGTGTTGGTTTTACTCTCCAAGTGGCAAAGTAACACTGAGAAATGTGCTGTGTGTCCGCCAACTCTTATCCCTCTCCAACTCTTATCCCTCTCCCCTCACCAAACTATTTTGGTCGCGACTGTTCACCTTGAGCTCTGTTCACCTTTGTTTGTTTCCTTTCTTAGCTTTTTTTCTTTCTCTTTCTTTCTTTCCCTTTCTTTCTTTCTTTCTCTCTTTCTTTCTTATCCCTCCTTCATACCTCCTTCATTCTGCAGCCTCCTGCTTGACAGCTGTTTCCATTAGTGTGTCGTTCCTGCCCACCCACTGACAGTACCACGCACACCCCACACACACCTCTCTCTCTCTCCCCCCCCCTTCTCTCTCTCCCTCTCTCTCTCTCTCTCCCCCCACCTCTCTCTCTCTGTCTCTCTCTCTCTCTCTCTCTCCCCCCCCACCCCCCTCTCTCTCTCTCTCTCCTACCCCCACCTCTCTCTCCCCCCCAGCTCTCTCTCTCCCTCCCCCCCCACCTCTCTCTCTCCTCACCACCTCTCCCCCCCACCTCTCTCTCCCCCCCCTCTCTCTCTCTCTCCTCCCACACCTCTCTCTCTCTCTCTCTCTCTCCCACCCCCGTCTCTCTCCCCCCACACCTCTCTCTCTCTCTCTCTCTCTCCCCCACCTCTCTCTCTCTCTCCCCCCCTCTCTCTCTCTCTCTCTCTCTCTCTCTCTCCCCCCCCCTCTCTCTCTCTCTCTCTCTTCCCCCCCCTCTCTCTCTCTCCCCCCCCACCCCCCCTACCTCTCTCTCTCCCACCCCACACACCTCTCTCTCTCTCTCCCCCTCTCTCTCTCTCTCTCTCTCTCTCTCCCCCCACCTCTCTCTCTCTCCCCCTCTCTCTCTCTCTCTCTCCCTCTCCCTCTCCCCCCACACCTCTCTATCTCTCTCTCCCTCTCCCCCCACCTCTCTCTCTCTCTCTCTCTCTCTCTCTCTCTCCCCCCACCTCTCTCTCTCTCTCTCTCTCTCTCTTCATACGCAGCCGCATGGAAGAGTGAAGAAGACAGCGATGACAATATATTGATGCTCAACTATTTAAAAAATCTACATGAAAAAAGATATAAACTATATTATGACGTATTACAAAAAATAGCTATCCCACAAAAAAGTTATTTAACAACAACAAGTACAAGAACTAGTGGCTTTAAAAAAAAAAAAAGTCTGACTGGGGTGGGAGCAACAATTGCAAACATATGAAGTAGGCCTAAAACTATGTGGCAAAAAGCAAGTTCTTCACAAAACTACTTTAAGAGATATTTGCAGTTTGATTTGTGTTTTGATTTGCATATATTGTTGTTAAAGTCAGAGGGACTCAACCAACGGCACCCAACAATCTTTTTAAAAACTCCCCTCTAGCATTGACTGCTATTTGCAACAGTTGAGTGGGTGATTGCTGTTAAAAAAAAAAGAAAAAGAAAAGACAAAAGCGGCGCATTTCAGACCTATCAATCGTATATGTACACATACACATGTGAAGTGTAGACCTTATTATTAGCCTATTGCCCAAACTGTCAGTGGGCCTTTTCAGATGTACATTTCCCTAGCAGCCTGTACGTGGCAGTACTGTTGTGAACCTTATTTCGTTCTTTCTTTCTTTCTTTCTTTGTTTTTTTTCTCTCGTCCATTTAAAGCTTGGACTTTATATTTTTCTAAGTATACAAAGAGAAATGTTATCTGTACATGTGTTGAATATAAGGAATAATAATATAATTCTATATGATTCTCAATGTGTACATTCGTTGCTTGGGAACCAAGGTGGTATCTGTACTGTTCTAGCATGTTTGCACAGCCTAACCTCTGCAAACTAGTGATGGACTATTATTATTATTATTCTAATTATAATGATCAATAAACTGTTTACCTAAAGTCATCTTATGTCTCTTTGTCCTTTTCTGGTCGCGTCTTGATATTCCAGGATTAATACCAGGACCACCACATGTCCTCTTTACTCTCTTTGTCGCACAACCTGCGCGCACACACACACACACACACACACACACACACACACCATGCAGATCCACACGCCACCCACACACACGTACACACACCCACACACCACCTACCCTTACACACACACGCAGACACACACACACACACACACACACACACACACACACACACACCACCTTCACACATCCACACGCCACCTACCTTCACACACACACGCAGACACACGCAGACACACACACACACACACGCACACACACACACACACACACACACACACACACACACACACACACACACACACACACCACCTTCACACATCCACACGCCACCTACCTTCACACACACATACACAAACACACACACACATCCACACGCCACCCACACACACACAGACACACACACACACGCGCCACCTACTCTCTCTCTCTCACACACACAAGCACACATGCACACACTCACACTGTTTACCTGTAGTTTACCTCCTGGTAGCATCTTGTGGCCTTCTCTGGCCTCTGCTGGCCTCTGCTCCCCTGTGACTCAGCAGCTGAGTGTTGGGGATTAACCCTGATACCCATAAATAGATCCTCACCCGGCCGGGCAGGGCCAGGAGACTAGTACAGTGGCACTCTCAGCCTCCTCTCTGGAGACGTTATCTGGCTAACATCAGCTAGATACCCATAAGTAGATCCTCACCTGGTAGGGCAGGGCCAGGAGACTAGTACAGTGGCACTCTCAGCCTCCTCTCTGGAGACGTTATCTGGCTAACATCAGCTAGATACCCATAAATAGATCCTCACCCGGCCGGGCAGGGCCAGGAGACTAGTACAGTGGCACTCTCAGCCTCCTCTATGGAGACGTTATCTGGCTAACATCAGCTAGATACCCATAAATAGATCCTCACCCGGCCGGGCAGGGCCAGGAGACTAGTACAGTGGCACTCTCAGCCTCCTCTATGGAGACGTTATCTGGCTAACATCAGCTAGATACCCATAAATAGATCCTCACCCGGCCGGGCAGGGCCAGGAGACTAGTACAGTGGCACTCTCAGCCTCCTCTATGGAGACGTTATCTGGCTAACATCAGCTAGATACCCATAAATAGATCCTCACCCGGTAGGGCAGGGCCAGGAGACTAGTACACTGCCACTCTGCCTCCTCTTATAGCCACCCAGTCAGGCCAGCAGACTAGTACAGTAGCACGCGGCCTCCTCTTAGCCACCCGATGGAGACTTTATCTGGATAACATCAGCTAGATACCCATAAGTAGATCATCCGGCCGGCAGACTAGTACAGTGGCATTCGGCTCCTCAATGGAGACTTTATCTGGATAACATCAGCTAGATACCCATAAGTAGATCATCCGGCCGGCAGACTAGTACAGTGGCATTCGGCTCCTCAATGCAGACTTTATCTGGCTAACATCAGCTAGATTTAGCCATAAATAGATCACCCGGCCGGGACGGGAGACTAGTACACTGGAACTCGGCTCCTCAATAGAGACTTTATCTGGCTAACATCAGCTAGGTAAAGCCATAAATAGATCCTCACCCGGCCAGGAGAAAGACTAGTATAGAGGCACTCGGCCTCCTCTTAGCCACCGGATGGAGACTTTATCTGGCTAACATCAGCATGTGGAACTAAATTACTACAGATTTCACTCTCCCAAGACTAGTACACTGTCATCTGAGGAGGCCCAGAGGAAAATCCTGCAAGTCATGTTGGATAAAAGTGTCAGCTAAGAATAGTGTGATAGGGCAGTGTGCTTTGTCCTGCTGCTTGAATACTCCTGATTAGTTTGAAGTCATTTATTCCTAAATTGGCAGAAAATATTCTGTACACTTTGGAATTTATTCTGCTGATGCCATGATGAGTTACATGATCGTCAATCAAAATGAAGACGCGTGTTGCAGAAGAGGCAGCTCATGAAGTAGCGTGTTCCTGAGGAGGCAGCGCATGCTTAAGCTCATGACATCACCTGTTCCCGTACAGTCTGGGCCACTACACAGAGCTATTTACAGAGGAGTGTGGCTATTTAAAGATATGTAGGATTGTGGCCATAGCAGGCATTGCAACTATGCTGCGCATCGCAACTATGCTGCCAATTCCCAAAAATTGATCTTTTCATGAAGATTTGCTAAACACCAAAACAATATTTACTGGTTTTACCAAAGTACAGATTCTTGTAATAGCCGTTAATAGTAACTAGTAAAAAAAGAAAATAGAAAACAGTGGGGAGTATTAAGTTGACGTCTCTGCTAAGTCTGCCTTTCTGCATTGAAATTCTGCATTCTACTACGCGAGGGGTGGGCAAATCTTTTGGCTCAAGGGTCACATTGGGTTTAGAAAATTGACCAAAGGGCCAGATGTCGCAGACAACTTGCCCTTGTCAATAATAAGAAATAGTGTACGCTAACATAACTTGTCAGCTCAATTCCTGGACATTGTAATAAAGTGTATTAAGATATAGCCTATGTACTTGGGTAATTTTAAGTTGGCAAGAGCCCTGTTTTAGGCAGCCATTTTAAGAATGCTGAGTGACTGTATGAATTTGGAGTTAAAAGTTATTGAAAAGGCTCTGCAGGCCGCATGAAATGGCTCTGCGGGCCGCATGAAATGGCTCTGCGGGCCGCATGAAATGGCTCTGCGGGCCGCATGAAATGGCTCTGCGGGCCGCATGAAATGGCTCTGCAGGCCGCATGAAATGGCTCTGCAGGCCGCATGAAATGGCTCTGCGGGCCGCATGAAATGGCTCTGCGGGCCGCATGTGGCCCCCGGGCCTGAGCTTGCCCACCCCTGTACTACGCTGTGCTCATTTGCTTAATGAGCTCCAAAAGAGTGAAGAGAAGACGCTGTTAATCCCATCATGCTGTAATCAGTGATTCATGACATGCTGGAGGGTGCAAGGGTCGGGAATCTGAGACATTTAAGCCCTAACAAGCAATTAACTCTCTTGTGAAGGCATTATCCTCGGGAGGAAAAACCCTAACTCACCTGTCATGCATGCGAAGGGAAGAGAGGATGGAACTCATGCCATGTCCAATTGAAATGCGCAGGCAAGCACACCCAAACCCACACCACTGGCCCTATTACAGGGAAGCCAACAGGGGCTACGACAAAGGAGTAAGTTGTCCCGGGCCCTGGGAGAAGGGGGCCCCAGAATTGGGGCATCATTCCATCATTCCATTCCAGGCCTTTCGGTTGTCAGCGGCCCTGCCCTATTGCACCTAGCACTGAGTAAATAGCTACTACCAGGGAAGCTGACAAGGGGGGACAAAGGGGTCTGTTACCCCAGGCCCAAGGAGATGACGGGCCTATAATTGGGTCCTCATTACATTATATGTATTGGGTTGGGGGGTCTTTCAGTTGATTTTGTCCTCCTGGGCCCAGCCAAAGCTGTCAGCGGCGGCCCTGCCCTATTGTACCAGGCACTGAGGAACGGCTACTACAGAGATGAGACGGAGGAGGGAAGGCTGGTGTTATTCATCCTGCATTGACACATTCACATTCACATTCACATTCACATTCACATTCACATTCACATTCACATTCACACACGTAAGAGACACTAGAAATTCCTATGACATTCCTATGACACACAGAAATTCCTACAACCATCATTGCACCCAGAATGGCCAAGTCCCACATGCCATTCCACAAGTCATGCTCACATCACGTCATGTTGGTGCAAGAATAGGAAAAAAAAAAAAAAAATCCACACCCCACACCACCACCACCTCACCCTTCCCCCTCAAATCCACACCCCACACCACCACCACCTCACCCTTCCCCCTCAAATCCACACCCCACAACACCACCACCACCACCACCTCAAATCCACACCCCACAACACCACCACCACCACCTCAAATCCACACCCCACAACACCACCACCACCACTACCACCACCACCTCACCCTTCCCCCTCAAATCCACACCCCACACCACCACCACCAACACCACCACCCCCACCTGACTGCTTGTCGTCTCCTTTAATCTGGGCTACGCTCGCTAAGCCCTGAGGAGGATCACCGCATGGAGCAGCAAGGTAGCAAGACAGAGAGAGCTGCGGTGAGGAGGAGTGAGGGAGGCCACATGCTAGCTAGCACCGACCGCTAACATAATGGACCTTCAGGGGTAATTAGACTCGTTTGGCAGCCTGGAGCCCGGCCGGCAGGCGTTGACTGGAGACCATGTGCACCACCATGATGGTCCTCACCACCTTGGCCATTATTTTCAAACGACACGGCGAGGACATAAAACAGTTCTTCAACAACAAAGTCAGGCCGTGAGTACCGGTACATTTCTTGCTCTGGGAACAAGGCTACGCTCTAGCTAACTAAGCCAGGCTTAGCCTACTGTCAGTGTTGTCAGATTGGGCGGTTTCCCTCCCAATTGGGCTGCTTAGGATGACCGTCTGCGGGTAAAAAGGGCATTTAACAGTAAAAACCGCCAAATTTTTGGCCATAGAAATCAATAGAATTGGGCGGAATTTAGTGCTTCGAGGCGGGTTTTGAGCATTTTTTTGGGCCTGATCTGGGCCTGATCTGGCAACCCTACCTACTGTATACCTAAGCTTTGAGGTGACACATATGTGCACCTCACACTGGATAGCCTATGCGTGCTTCAATCTACCGTGGGCTAGTTCTTGTAGGTTTGCAGCATCATAACACATTAGCTATACTCTACACCAGTGATTCTCAAAGTGTGGTCCGGGGACCACTTGTGGTCCGCCACAGAGCACAGGTGGTGCGCGAGGGGATTTCTACTTTTCCAAGATGAGCTACCGTGGGCTAGTTCTTGTTGGTCTGTTGCATCATACCACATTAGCTAATAGTCTACTCTACACTGTAATGTAGTATATCTTTGGCCTTTCTGCACATGCTTGTTCATTGTCTTTGTTGCAGAGGTGTCAAATATAAAAGTTAAAGTAAAAAAAGAACTTGTGCGTGTGTACTTGTCTTATGATCAGCTGACTCTGCGCTGGTTGGATCAAGTTTGTGGTGGGTCCTTGTTGGATTTTTAGTGTTTTTCAGTAACAACACAGTCTATCTACCTCATAAGGTACAACGGAGTAAATGATGTAATAGCTATGTAATGACATGTGCTAGCGTTGTAATTACACCATGAATTTTCTTTTACTTTTGCTTTTGACACCTCTTCTTTAGTGAGAGATACTACAGCATGCACAGTACCAAATGCACTGTGAATTCAGCCCTCTATATGCACTCTATGGTGTTTTTTGCTCCAAGAATACTCTCTAAGTGTCGAATTAAAACATATGACATTTTGTACTGTGTGGTATGCTGCATTATCAAGTATAGATTATTCCCAACAGGATGTCAGCAGCAGTTCACTTTTGGCCCACTGGCTGTTGACAAATCTGCATATCAATCATGAATAATTAAGATGGATGCCAGCGGCTGCAAATCACTGGCTTGGCCCACAGACGCGTACAAGCTCTTCTCTTCTCTTCTCTTCTCTTCTCCGAGCCTCCTGTAGAGTTGGGGCACGATTATAAATGCCAGTGTCACTCAGCATCGCCACCGAATGCAGCGTGAAGGTTTCAAATCCCAGCTGTGTTGTTTAATAGAAACCCAATAGCCTGATAAAATGCGTAAAAGACGTCCAGAATCCTTCAGAAAACATACAGTAACTGCGCATGAGAAGGAGGCTTGGTGAGATTTACTATGGTGAGAAATGCCGCCGAATGTTGAAAGGGTATTTTCTTTAGTGGAGGAAGTTAACGTTCAGATGTGTGTTGGTACCTACCTTGCCACCTGCAGTTTTCCTTTTATTGTGAACACACACACATGCTCTCTCTATCTCTCTCTCTCTCTCTGTCTCTCTCTCTCTCTCTCTCTCTCTCTCTCTTTCTCCCTCTCTCTCTTTTCTCTCTCTTTCAAACACACACACATACACACACACACACACACACACACACACACACACACACACACACACACACACACACACACACACACACACACACACACACACACACACACACACACACACACACACACCTCTGCATCTGGAGCCAAAATGTTGGAGTTTTGAGGTTTTCTCAGTTGGCTAGGAGAGGATGGTGACCACACAGCTGCCTGGACTGCTGCTGATATAGCTGTACTGGGGGAGAAATAGGACCCGGGCACTTTATGCTTAAAGGGCCCCCTCATCATTAGCGGTGCAGAACTGACTCACTGGTGGGCCCCGCACCCTCGTGGTGCCCTATTTTCATATTATATATATACGTATATTTATATATATATATTTTTTTTTAATTCTGAAAAAGGGGCCCACGAGGGTGCAGGGCCCACCAGGAAATGCCCACTATGCCAGATGGCCAGGGGCCCATGTGGGTGCAGGGCCCACCAGGAGATGCCCGCTATGCCAGATGGCCAGGGGCCCATGTGGGTGCAGGGCCCACCAGGAGATGCCCGCTATGCCACATGGCCAGTCCAGCCCTGGCTGGAGCTGATATAGCCGTACTGGACAGCAGTGAGCAGCAGCAGCCGTTTGAAGGATTATGTACCCACACGCCACAGCACAGAGGGAAACAACAGAGAAGCCATGCCAGCAACACGCCAGAGCCTCACACATGCTTTCAACTCTGTTTTGGAGTTTGACTTCTAAACGTGTTCACAGGCATTGATGTGTGTGCTGTATCAAATTGTGTGTCCCAAAACCTTTGATTAGAAATGGTCGTGGGACCCAAAGCACACACTGTAGCTTTCTTGACTCGCATGAATGTCAAAAGTGTCTTCTTGCATGTGAGAGTATGGCAATTAGATGACATAAGAGCAGCTTACATGTCAGCTTTCTCAAGGTCAGATGTTATAGGGACAACATGTTGTTTGGACGAATTCTTTAGTCATGGAACGAGACATTTCTGCAATCCGGCCCTGACGCAATGTTGCCCAACTATTTTAGGCCAGTGGTTCCCAACCTTTTTCTGAAGGGACCCATGTTTTTACTATTGTAAGCTTTGGTGACCCAACCACGCGATCGCCCGCACGAGAAGGAGTCACAAGATGCCCTCTCTTTCCTGCGAAAACTAATTTTAGTTATTTTATTCCTCAATTCGTCTTTGGTCAAATATAGAATAAATGTTTAATGTAGCACTTACAATTTGTTGCTTCTATTAGTTAAATGCTTTGTCTTATTCAACATGGGCTATATATATTTAAAATGAAACCCCTTAAAATCAAGAGGGCTCCGCGACCCCCTGTGGATCTTTGGCGACCCATAAGGTGGGTCCCGACCCATAGGTTGGGAACCACTATTTTAGACTATCCACCTTTCCATTTCTAGCAAACCAAAGCGATGGAACAGTGTCAAAGAATAAGACAAAGAAACAGAGAAAGAGAGTGTTTTTTGTTTTAAAGTACTTTGTATCCTCCACTGGACAATTTATGTTGCAACGTTCATGACCTAAAATGAATTATGAGAGGGAGATCCGTTCCAGAATCAGGGTCATTTTAGGTAGAATGTTCCAGAATCAGGGTCATTTTCTGCAATCTGTTGACAAGAGAATCCGTTTACAAGAATCCCATCGTCAACAGCCCCGGGGCGTTGAGCAATGCAGTCAGCCAGCGCACATTATTCATTATTTCTGCACCAGAATCTCTTGGCAAAGGTGAACTGAGGATGCTGGAGAAGAACGAACAACACGGTGTATCCAGAAATAGTGGATTTGCAACACATTTTTTTCAGCTGACAACATTTTGGCTCCTCAAAGTCAGTCTGTCCTGTCAGCTCATGGAGACCAAAAAAAGGAGGACTTTGTCTGGGTGCTGCAAGTGACACATAGAGGAGAAAACGTCTACCGAAAATGGAATAAAAACCGGTCATAAAGCGAGGCTCTTGGTAGGAACAAGCTGAGCAAACACGGGTAGTGTTTGCATTATGTAAGCCTTCAGTGAATACTTGACGGAGCGGAGAATCAAGAACTTGCCTCCCCAGCCAACGCAACCCCCCATCTCCCTCCAAACACTCCCCTCACCCACCCACCCCCGCACTCACAAACAAACAAAAGACAAACATGTCATTGCTCAGATCATCATCCCACCCGATGGCAACGAGGCCCTTTGGAGATTACCAGCGTGGAGGAGAGCAGTTGCAGCCCGGCCCCTCAGAGGGTGATCCTAACACTCGGGGCCTAACCAGTAATGACATCCGTGTCTGTCCATCTCATTCTGAGGGCTTTGTTTTGTTTTCTCTCTCACTCTTGTTCTTGTTCTTTTTCTCTCTCTCTCTCTCTCTCTCTCTCTCTCTCTCTCTCTCTCTCTCTCTCTCTCTCTCTCTCTCTCTCTCTCTTTCTCTCTCTCTCTATCTCTCTCACGTTCTCTTTCGCTCTCTCCAAAATAAAATAAACACTCATTGGCTCCCATTAACAAACACACAATCTCTCTCTCTCTCTCTCTCTCTCTCTCTCTCTCTCTCTCTCTCTCTCTCCCTTCTTATGTTGATTTGAAAGATCAACATACATGTTGTGTAAAGTACACTTTTAATCGGTGACGATGGTTCACAGCAAATAAGTGCTAAACCTCTCTCTCTCTCTCTCTCTCTCTCTCTCTCTGTCTATGTTTCAACAGGCAATCGGGTGACAATGCTGAAAATGACCCAGAGTACCGGCGAAGTAGCCCTGCTCAAAAATGACCGCACCTCATCCCGGACTTCGGGAGCTCAACAAGTCAATGGAAAACCAAGATGGTAGGACTGAGGGAAAAGGGGGAAGAGCAGCATGCTGTACGCTGTAGGCTGCATCTTGTGGCAAACACCAACATAGTCTTTCCATCCTCACCCTGATCCCTTTTATACAAAACATCTTTGTCCCCCCCCTAAAATATCGCAGTACCTTTTTGTTTTTGTCTCAGTAGCAGGTGACAAGAACGGTCTGTTTTTTTTTCTGTTCCCCCGTCTGTTTCTGTGAAAACACAAGGACCAACAGACAGCCAGCCTATGCTATGCTGGGCTAATAACTCTCCTTGTCTCCCATCATTCATCCTGTTTCCATGGTGATCCTCCAGCAACATGTAGCTCCCCATCATCAGCAGCATGCAGGGCTGGACTGGCTGTCTGGCATAGCGGGCATTTACCAACGGGCCCCGCACCCTCGTGGTGGGCCCCTATTTTCAGAAATGTTAAAAAAAAATTGTTTTTAACATTTCTTAAAATAGGGGCCACGAGGGTGCAGGGCCCACCGGTGAGTCAGTTCTGTGCCGCTAATTATGGGGGGGGCCCTTTACGCCAAAAGTGCCCGGGCCCTATTTCTCCCCCAGTCCACTCCTGTCAGCATCCCTCCAGCCCTCTCCTCCTCCTCCCATCCCTCTCCTCATGCCTTCCCTCCCACCCATCAGCCCTCTCCTCATGCAAGCCCCCCGCCCCCCCCGTCAACGGGGCACAGTGACAGTGTGGTAGCCGGCTGCTGGCTGGTATACGGGCTCTGGCACCAGAGATATGAGTATACAACAGAGAACAGAACAGAAGAGATTAGGGGCTATGGCAACACCACCACCACCACCGCACCGCATCGCATCACCACATGTGTGTTTGTACGAGACGTGAGACGTGAGACATGAGACATGAGACATGAGATATGAGACAGCCAAACTCAAAAGAGATTCTTACCACAGAGCCTTGGCATGCCTCTTATCTTGTGAAATAACACATCAGTTACCTGGGAAAACAGGCTCGGAGTCGGTCCCTTGACAACTATGACAAAAAGCTTTAAAATATAAAAACAGTCCTAACATTTTCACCAAGGAAAAGTGAGTTATATTTTAAACCACATATTTTATATCAATATACAAGTTATCATTTACTGTATATGTGCTCTCTCTAGGACTCCAACGCTATTGAATTGGCCATAAACTGACCAAATGAAATGGTTCCTGTCCGTAGCCTATGCTATACCAGAGACGTTCTAAATGAAAAAAAATAGAATAGAGAATCTTTGGCTATACCACATTTAGTCAAGATGTGATGTGGTATTTTGAGCTAGACTGGGAATGACTGGGTGTGTGGTAGGGTCAGGATTTGAAGCATTTCACCAGATATATTTTCCTTCAAGCAAGCTGTGGTACAGTTACTCTGGAATGGAAAAAAAAAGCTGAATCCTATTTTCGTCCTGGAGACAGGCAGCTGAACTTTGAGAGTCTTGGTGCGCCGCAGCCAGGTAGAGGAAGGAGGGAGTGTGTGTGGCTGAATATAGAAAGAGAGGGCTAGAGGAGGAAGGGGTTCTCAAACTTTACCATGACGAGGCTCCTGTAGATTCCAGCCAAGGCCCCCCTACATGGGTCGTGCTGCACAATCTAGTCTAGGTCTGTGAGTCAGTGCTCAGGGATACAGATCAATATAACACATTTTCAGAAATGCATTTATTATTATGTTGTTCTTAACTATTGGGAATGTTGTTTTTTTAGCATATTCTTTTTCATTTTGTTGTATAATGGTTTAATATTTAGTCAATTGATAATTTTGTTTTGCTATACTTTTCCTTGCCAACCTGCTGCGGCCCCCCTACTAGCACCCCTTCGTGGCCCCCCAGGGGTCCTCAGCCCCCACTTTGGAAACTACTGGGCTAGAGTGTATGTGGCTGAATATAGAAAGAGAGGGCTAGAGGAGGGGGGCATGGAGGGCCGGGGAGGGGTGTGTGTGGGTGGGGGTGATTGGCTACATGGGAAAGGTGAGGCACCAAGTCTCACAAGTCCCACAATACAAAAGCAGCTTGCTCATTATTTTTCAAACAGTCCCAGCAGTTCAAAGCCGACAGTGTCAGAGTGGCTTGCTCACTCCCTCGTTCCCTCACCTCCATCTCCTCACCTCTCCTCTCCTCTTCCATCTCTTCATCCTCTCCTCTCCTCGCTCCCTCACCTCCATCTCCTCTCCTCGCTCGCTCCCTCACCTCCATCTCTTCATCCTCTCCTCTCCTCGCTCCCTCACCTCCATCTCCTCTCCTCGCTCGCTCCCTCACCTCCATCTCTTCATCCTCTCCTCTCCTCTTCCATCTCCTCTCCATCTCCTCTCCTCGCTCGCTCACCTCCATCTCCTCTCCTTTCCTCTCCATCTCCTCTCCATCTCCTCTCCATCTCCTCTCCTTTCCTCTCCTCGCTCCCTCACCTCCATCTCCTCTCCATCTCCTCTCCATCTCCATCTCCTCTCCTCTCCTCGCTCCCTCACCTCCATCTCCTCTCCATCTCCTCTCCTTTCCTCTCCTCTCCACTCAGTGGCCTAGAATAGCTCAGCCAGTCCTCGTGTTCTTGTGTGTGTGTGTGAGAGTGCTGTGTGTGTGTGTGTGTGTGTGTTTGTGTGTGTGTGTGTGTGTGTGTGTGTGTGTGTGTGTGTGTGTGTGTGTGTGTGTGAGAGTGCTGTGTGTGTGTGTGTGAGAGTGTATGTGTTGCAGTAGTGGCTCCAATAATACTCCATGGCGCCTGGACCGGAGCAAAGCAGCATGCTTATTAAAAGGGTTCTTAAAGGTTAGAGCTCTAGGTGTCTATCTTCAGGCCATTGCATCCATGTTTTGTTTGGTTCGATTTATGGAACATGAGCAGATTTGATGGCTTCTCATCTACAAGGACTTTGAGTGTTCATATGTACAAAAAAATATGTCTTTTGAACATGGTGCATGTTAGGGCTGGGCGGTTTTGGAAAAAAATAGCATCACGATTTTCTTGATGAAAATTGAGATCACGGTTTTCTGCACGGTTTTTTGATATGCGACGATTTCCCCCCAAATCTTAATCTTTCTGAGGAAAAGATCTCAAATTAAATGTTAAAATGAGATAAAATCATGAATTTAAATTAATTTCCATTTATATTTTATCATTTTTTCATTCAATAATATTTTCTATAATTTATAGTTTATATTTCCCTATCCAACAAAGTCTCAAATTAGAGAAAATGCAGCATTTCATAAAATAACCTAAAATCTTGACCAGGGTGCCATAGATTTTTCAAGGAAGAAGGGTTAAATGATTATAAGCAGCTGTTTTGGGCTTTTTTCTAAGACAGCCCAAAACAGCTTATTTCGTTCTACACCTGGCAACACTAATTGCTTATTTGTCGTTCTACACCTGGCAACACATCCGGCGTGTTGCGCTGCCGCTGGACTAGCGAGTAAACAACAGTGGGACAGAAACGAAACAAACGGATTTACTTGACATTGTGTGCATATTGTCTTTGAATTAAAGTCCAAATCCAACGTAGAAGGTATTTTGTCCGGTAGTTTGTGTCATATTGCGATGTGTTTCGCTCCTATTTTGCCCCCAAATCATTTCAAACAAATATAGCAATGTAGCAATGTATCTTGTCTGCCCATTGCATTTGAAAGCTAGGCTACTTTAGCTTATAAGCTCTCAACACGCAGTTGAGATGGTAATTAAATACAGTTAAGAATCAGATAACTGTTGTAGCCTGTTAACATAGCACCACATAGAATTGCCTTTTATTTAACTTTGTGAGATCAAAAGTAGGCTAAATGAATTGAAATGTTTGTCATGATTCATCCATGCCATGTGTGTTCATCATGTTTCACTAGCCTCTAGTGCGTAACCAAATATTTTATTAGTTCAATCAACATCTTACATTGTGGTGACACGTAGAACAGCAACAACAGTGGAGTTGAAATGAAGTGTCAGAGACTTATGAATTAGAAGAATCTTTGGAAGTGTGACACGGAGTATGAAGCTCACGCACATAACATAGTAGGCTATAAACAACAACAACAAAACCGTCTCTCATCAAAAAGAGAACCTTGTGTAGTGTAAACCGAGATCACGGTTTTTTAACCGTACACCGCCCAGCCCTAGTGCATGTCTACTTGTTTGAAAATAGACTAATTCTTAGTTGGTCATTCGGGCAGTTTGGTACAATTGCCATCACATTCATTTTGGGGAATTTTATTTGCCTACCATTCACATGATATATTTGTTCACTAACTCTAACACTACAACCTTATAAGAATATGCCACAAAAGCACCGATACACTTAAAATATGCAAATATCGGCCCAATACCGATATATATATTGGTCTATCCTTAACTACAACCTTATAAGAATATGCCACAAAAGTGTTGTCACGCCGTCATGCTGCTTGATTACATCATTCCATCAGCCAGTGGTGTCTTATGCACTGGGCAAAAAGTGGGGGTATGCGATTTTTAACATCATCAAATAATTAGACAACTTATCATGTCAAAACCCCCAACTGTCCTTAATCTACCGTTATTGCTTCTCTGTTTTCATCTGTTTGGTCAATCACCTGCAATACTGCTATGTGATTATTCCTTTTCGTATTCAAACATGGGTAGAAGAAGTGGGTGGACTGCGTACCCCCGCGTACCGCGCCCACTACACCCCTGGCACTGGGAAGGACCATTTGTGGTACCGCGCCCACTACACCCCTGGCACTGGGAAGGACCATTTGTGGTACCGCGCCCACTACACCCCTGGCACTGGGAAGGACCATTTGTGGTACCGCGCCCACTACACCCCTGGCACTGGGAAGGACCATTTGTGGTACATGCGCCCACTACACCCCTGGCACTGGGAAGGACCATTTGTGGTACCGCGCCCACTACACCCCTGGCACTGGGAAGGACCATTTGTGGTACCGCGCCCACTACACCCCTGGCACTGGGAAGGACCATTTGTGGTACCGCGCCCACTACACCCCTGGCACTGGGAAGGACCATTTGTGGTACATGCGCCCACTACACCCCTGGCTCTGGGAAGGACCATTTGTGGTACCGCGCCCACTACACCCCTGGCACTGGGAAGGACCATTTGTGGTACCGCGCCCACTACACACCCCTGGCACTGGGAAGGACCATTTGTGGTACCGCGCCCACTACACCCCTGGCACTGGGAAGGACCATTTGTGGTACCGCGCCCACTACACCCCTGGCACTGGGAAGGACCATTTGTGGTACCGCGCCCACTACACCCCTGGCACTGGGAAGGACCATTTGTGGTACCGCGCCCACTACACCCCTGGCACTGGGAAGGACCATTTGTGGTACCGCGCCCACTACACCCCTGGCACTGGGAAGGACCATTTGTGGTACCGCGCCCACTACACCCCTGGCACTGGGAAGGACCATTTGTGGTACATGCAGTCGTGGTGCTATTATACCCATCTATTCACATTTCTCTTTTCATGGTCTGATGTTATGACATTTCTCACATCATAGCTTTCCTAAATGAAGTTCTTGCTGAGTGATTCCGCCTGAGAGAACATCACATCATATCAATTTGCTCGCAAACTTTTGAGGCCACAAAACCTCCTCATCATCTACAGAGGGAATAATTCATTCTTGGCAGTCTGCTCTGCTGCTCTTAAGGAAAGGAGAATTAATGTCATCCCTGTATGATATGCAGATCAGCTTCAGGAGGAAAAATATTCAACAGTTTGTGCTTGGGTAGACAGTCTGGATTTTGCTACCAAAGAGTACAGGCCTACTCCTCATACAATACAATACATTTACATCATTCACCCTTCCATCTCTCTGTTGGGCAATATAATTTTCTCATTACACGATTAAAAGAACTAAAATGTTTTCACATTTCTTAGACAACATAGACAGCTCTTAGACAATAACTTATCTGCACCATACAAGAACAACTTTTCACTTACAGTAATACACTGTAAAACATTGCAGCCAGTTAAACGTAAAAAGGTAAGTTGCCCTGCTGTAAGTTAGCTCAACTGGAGGATTAACTCAACTCAAGGCTTTCACGAGGTCGCTATGGAGTTTATTTATGGCTCTTGTTTACATCCGAAAGCTGCATTGGAGAGCTTTAAGGCCGCAGGGAAACCAACTATTTTATATGTTTATCTGGCTGCAATGTTTTACAGTGTACCCAACACACATTAGAGAGTCTGTAATACTGTATGTAGATTGGTTAAATGAAAAGGGCATTCTTTAAAATCCATGAATCCATGTTAATAACAAAATTGACGGATAGCAGACAGCAAAGCAACTGTGACCAAACGTGCGGTCGTGAAATAGTCCATTGGAACAGTTTCGTTGACGAGGAAACCACTGCTGGCCTGTCTGCTTCATGTGAAGAGGCTGTGACATGGCTGAGTTAGTATGAGGTGTGTGTGGTATGAGCAGAGGCGCATCTTGTCACCAGGCTAGCCAGGCAGCCGCTTGGGGCCCCTAAGCACCTAGATAGTGAATAACAGCTCACACTTAACTGCAGTAGTGGCGAGTTTGGTCCAAATATTCATTCAATTGCATTTTCGCTTGGGGCCCCATCTGACCCTAGAATCGCCTCTGCGTATGAGCAGGGAAGCCGACAGGGAAGGACAAAGGGGTCACTTGTCCCGGGCCCAGGGAGATAGGGGCCCCAGAATTGGGTCCTCCCTACATTGTTTGTACTGGATTTGGGGCCCTTTCAGATAACTTTGTCCTGGGCCCAGCAAAAGCTGTCAGCAGCTCTGGGTATGAGTATGACTAAGCGCCTAGCTACTGACCCAAAATGACCTCGCTACGCTGTGGGAGGCTGTCTGCTGTGTTCTCATTCAGCTTCTGTTTTTTTTTTCATCTGCACTTACTTACAGTTACACTCTGACTTAGTCACCTACACATTTAATTACACGTTATTTACACAGTCTCATTATGTATTATCTTATCTTATCTTATGTATTATCTTATCTTATTGTATATCTCATTAAAGTATGTTCTGCACAGTATTACGGATGAAATTGACATAATAAAAGGGGGAGTTAATGCACTTTATAGCACCATGACAAAGGCAATGCTTTCAATTGTTCGATTACTGAAAAAATGTTTGACCTACAAAATAAACATTTCTTTAAAAATGGCCTCCCAGTAAACAGAGATGAAGTTTGAGAAGGAGACAACACTATTATTGACGACAGTGAGTCAACTAATTTGAAACATTCTTCTATGGAAAGACACTGGACGAGTAAAACATTATATTTGTAAGGTGGCCTGGGTGAGCTGAAAGGTGCCATGTAACTACAAAAATGTGAATAAATTATCATTTAGTATTTATCACATCTTGAACTAACATAACCATTATTACACAGAACGACACTGAAAAACCCATTCCTTTTAACAGTGTGGGTGAACATTCTATAAAAAGAATGTGTTCTATAACAATGCAAGATTCTAAAATTCCAAATTGTTTTGAATGATGGCCAGAATTCTATAGAACAGGGCTATTCAATTAGTTTTTCAAGTGGGCCACATTTTGAAACTAAGAGGTGAAGGTGGGCCGCACATGTCAGCGGCCGGTCACTAGGCCTAGGTGGTAATATAACTTTTTCTAGATTTTTAAAAGCTAGCTTTAATCTTAACATTGAATGTTCAATCCTACAAGCAGGGCAGAGATTCACAAAAAAAGAATCATTTGTTGTCCATGCAATATCAAAACTGCAGTGTTGCTACAGCACTTAGAACTTTCAATGCCCGAACATTCCCGTCACACCGGTTAAGACCCAGTGTTGTTGCCATGGCTCACCTGTGTGTTGAGGCCTGTGTGTGTGAGTGTCACACCTCGGTGGCCAGAGGCCTGTGCATGGAAGCCTACAGGGGGGAACAAAGGGGTCAGTTGTCCCGGGCCCAGGGAGAGAGCGGGACCCTGAAATTGGGCCCTCATTACATTGTATGTATTGGATCAGGGGCCCTATCAAATGATTTTGTCCCGGGCCCATGAAGTGAAAGCTGTCAGCGGCCCTGTGCAGGCCTGTGTATTAGTAAGCAGCAGTAATCGCAACACGGTGACACAGTGACCGGCCATCTGACCATCTTATCTCATTGACTCCGGTATCCAAGCACACAGAGGGTGGGGGGGGGGTGTCCATGTCACCTATTAGATTACCTCAACAAAGAGCCGCCACCGGTCACCAGAGCAGAGAGAGACATAAAGGGGCACGTCATGGTGTTCTCCACCACAGCCTCCTCAGACTCAGCATCTGTCAGAGCAGCGAGCGGGGAAGCAGAAGAGACGAAAACAGGGTCGTAGACAGAGGCGCCAGCGGAGCAGAGAGCAGGGTCTGCAGAGAGAGAGAGAGAGAGAGAGAGAGAGAGAGAGAGAGGAGGAAAGACGGATGAGGGAGAGCTCTATGGGCGACGGGATGACTCAGGGAGGCCAGAGGGAGGCGGAGGGCTCGAGGGCGTCTCGCGTCAGCCTGCCTGCACACTGGAGGGATGTCAGGGACTGGAGCATAGAGAAAAGACAGGACCATGCGGTAAGATATATAGTCCACCGCCCAGCACCATCCAGACTTCTGTTTTTCTAAGTGCATAAATTATTATTATTATTATTATTACATTGCACTTAGCTGACGCTTTCATTTATTCAAAGCGACTTACAACTATTATTTTTCAGAGTATTGGTTACAGTCCCTGGAGCAATGTGGGGTTATGTGCCTTGCTCAAGGGCACTTCAGCCGTGGATGGAGATGTAGGGAGAGGTCGGGGGGATTGGAACTAGCAACCCCTAGATTGAAAGACCAACTCTCTAACCACTAGGCCACGGCTACCCCAATGGCTGCCCCACGGCTGCATAAATAATAATAATGACATGAAGAGTTTGGTTGCAAAACGACATATCCACCATTTTTTACTTTTCCTTTTAGTATTGGAAATTACTGTTCAGAAGTCCTATCATCTATGTGTCAATTCTTGTTATGTGTGAATTCTTTCAACCTATATAAAAAGCATTTTGCAATGCAATACAATGGAATTCCCAATACAAAAATGTCAATTTCCCAAAATGGATACTGTATGTCCTTTTTGCAATGAAGCTCTTTAAATATAGTAAATAAATAACATTAGAACTTACATTTAGACACACACATCTTTTCCTCTCAGCTTTCTGTTTTAGTTTTAATTGTGACCAGTAGGCTGAGCGGGAACAAGACTTCCCTCAGGAAATGATCTCAGATCAGGTTCAAAGTCAAACCAACGATTTACAGAACTGACACCAGGGGCGGAGTGGCCCACCTTTTCCCACCGGGAGAATTTTCCCCTTGGCGGCCATCTTTAAAAAAAAAACAAAAAAAAAAACAAAGCGAACAACATGGTTTCCTAACCAAAAAGACAAAAGCCACGAAATCTGCAGTCGTACTACATGTGAACATTAGTGTTGTCAAAATATCAACCTGAATTGGAGAATTTAGCCTACGCCTTGATGAAATGCACAGCCAGTGGTGTAGTCTATGTAAAACGCAGGTATACGCACCCATTTCAAAAATTCAGGGATTACAGTATACCCACTTAAAATTGATTGATCCATTATTTACAATAGCACAAATATATACAGTACACATCAAAAAATGCTCAAATATACAGTATACCCACTTCAAAAAGTAGACTACACCACTGGAGCCATCATCACAGTCCAAAGCATTCATAGGCCTACTAGGTTAGGCTACATCACGCAACTGTTCCATGCAAATGTGCACTCCACTGTCATTTTGACAGTTTGAAATTGAAATATCATTTAAGGAAGACAGGATGAGCATGGGCACAAAGTTTTGAGTGTGGGGATTTTTAGAAGAGTAGGCTTACAAAATATAGTAGGCCTATAGTAGCCTATAGCTTACAAAAAGTCTGTCTACATTGTGCAATAAACCCACCATGCAGCAAATAAGCCAAACCTAGCTACTTCAAAGCACAACCATAAGTCAACAAAATGTATAACCAAACGGTGTAGGCCTACCTTAAAACGCTGTCTTCGTCGCGGCAAATGTCTTTCTTTCTTGCACTCTACTTTAATCCACAGCTTAGCCTACACACCCAGCACTGGTCACATCAGAATCTTGTGTGGTAATTATTTGGTTCAATTTCTTCAGACATAGGCTACATCCTAAATGTACCACATATAAATATATGTATGATAATAATATTATTTCGACTATAAGGAGATATACTGGTAGTTCTAACAAATCAAAACAAAACCCATTGCTTCTGTTAGGTGCAGTTCTCTTCCTTACCACTTGGTGGAGTCTGTTGGTAACCCAATTCAATAACCAGAGAGCAAGTGAATCTGGACTGGAAAGACTGTAAACTGTAACAGTCGTGTGGAAATCGGAAAATAAATCATAATTTATTAATATTTCCATCCTTTGGTAACCAATCTACATATCACAGGTTATTTAAATACTGAAAACGAAACTGTGTTACTAAGATCTTGTAAACTTCCGCGATCTACGTTGTATGAAAATTATCAGTAGAGAAGGGGTGTGGCCAATTTACTGTTTGACACCGTCAGTGAGGTATTGCCGTCTGGTATACGGTATAAATACTGGCTAGTCAACAAAGTACAGGCACAGGGAAGTGGAAATTGGGAAGTCACTGCATGTACAATCTTGAAACTTCAGGGCCGGTTAATAACTCAATTGGGCCGTGATGTTTTATTTGACGGCCGCGGCCCACCGGGACAAGTCCCCGATCTCCTGACGGCCACTCCGCGCCTGACTGACACCTTAGCTAATTTTGCTGCTTCAGCCTGCACCCCTTACATGTAAATAGAGATGACAACATGTCAATAGGGTTAATCCTATGTCATGTTATCCTTCCACTTGTGTACACAACACCGCCTTTTCACTCATTAGCTAGCGCACCTGCCTGAAGGGGTTTGGTTCCCCTTTTGACTCCCGCTAGGTATAGTTCAGTATAGTAATACCATTAGGTATAGTTAAAACGGGTCTATTGGTGATTCTCTGACAGTCCTTAGTTGACACATTTCAAATTGAATAGACCTGGAGGAGCTCCCCAGAGGATTACAGTGCTGTTGGTACACCACCAGATATTACGATCATAACGCCATCTTCAGGCGGCACTTTGTGTGGCAAAATAACTGTTTACATACTGTACAGATTAGAAGCCATACCTTAACTCAGAGGTGCCTGTATCTGACCTCTAAATATAAATAGGACCTACATCTTACCAACTGTAGGTACTTTTCACTGTTGGACTGCAGACCACAAATGACTGCTTGTAAACGGTAGGACATACTTTAGGTGTAAATGTGAAGACATGCAGACAGCTGGTTCGTGCGTAAGCCTGAGGGCGCTGGAAGTGGCTCTGTTCCGACTGCATAATGCACCAGAAACCTGCAGGGCTGGATTGGGGGAGAAATGAGGCCGGGGCACTTTTGGCTTAAAAGGGCCCCCTCTTAATTAGCGACGCAGAACTGAATGAGCAGTGGGCCCTGTACCCTCATGGGCCCCTATTTTCAGAAATGGAAAAAAAGAAAAACTTTTTTTTTTTAAACATTTCTGAAAGTAGGGGCCCACGAGGGTGCAGGGCCCACTGGGAAATGCCCGCTATGCCAGATGGCCAGTCCAGCCCTGTCAGAAACCACCATGCACAACAACCTGAGAGAATAAGCAGAGCAGCTCATTGTCTTGTCTCTGCATTCATGTCTGTGGGTAGATCCCTGGAGACGCCCAAATTAGGTTAGAATGTAATGTAATGTATTCCGCCATTCAGACTAATACGCACCCACCGCGCCGCCGGGTAAATGGACGAGTTGGCAGCAAGTTGGTGAATGTTTTACGCCATGTGAGGTATACGAGGTGCTCAGGCCACCCCCTACTGTGAATTCCAATGCATTATTAACTATTACGACGAGTACATGTTTTAGCGCTGAGAAGGGCCCTCCTCACCCACAGTCACAGCCCATGTTGAGCTGTGTGGTGGTGCATGCGTGACCGTTCAGCCTATGGCTGAGCGATATGGGAAAAAAACTATATCATGATATGGATTACATTATATCACAATAACGATATATACAGTATCACGATATAGCACAATTACATACATTTTCAGTTATTCTCTTTATTTGCTCTTTATTTTTTCATGTCGCAAAACAACCTTCTTTAAAATAGATATTTTTTATTGTTATTTTTACAGTTACATGAACTTATAGTGTGTATTGCGACAACATGAAATGTAATTAAAAGATATTAAATTGTATACAACTGATACAATTACGATCACGATATAAACGATATAGGAGAAAGGTCACGATATACACGTTTATATCACAATAACAATATGTATGGTCATATTTCCCAGCCCAGTTCAGCCTACTGTACCTGTCTAATGAGTCTAATGTCTTCTTGCAGCTGTGGGTGCATGACGTCCAGAGCCTTCTGCATTCAATGGCTCAGCAACTGGTGAGTGACGTCTCCCTAGTGATGTCTCCTTTACTTTTAATCAACAACTATTAGCAATAACTGCCCAATAACTGCTAGTTATTTTATGTCTTCCTTTTTTAGGGTCTCTATCTACGTACATGTACCAACAAGTAATATTGTGAACTTACACTGTACCTAACCCCCAACTAAAATTCATGAAATACGTAGTTCATTATTTAGGTGAACTTGAACTGAACGCACACTATAGTATTTACTGACTAAAGAACGAACTGAGAAAGAGTTCATTCTGGTGCCGAACGAACAAACTGTCTTCGATAGGGTGCCACGTTTGTTTAGTGTTCAGGTGGAAACCCTGCGAATTACATTGCAAAGAGCCATAATCATATAAGATGGCATCTAATACATATATTTTCAATGTTCTGATAAAAATAAAAAAAAATGCTGTCTGTGTTATGTGTACTTTGACAATGATATTGAACAATATAGCTCAGAACAACCTCTTCCAAAAAAGAACCAAGAACTGGTTCATCTTTGGAACTATGAATGAAGTATTCACTATAAACAATTATGAACTATAAATGAACTATAGTTCATTTTGAAATGGGTGAACTGAACTTTGAACTAGTTCCTGTAGAAAATTCCCAACACTGTTTGTACCAGGTTTGTGGCTTAGCATAAATGTTTTCCTCTCCACCTGTTTTATTATGTAACAGCTTTCAAAACCTCACCCATAAATCATGCTGATGGTCTGATGCTGTGCCAGTCGTCTCTTCCTGCCAGGGCTGGACTGGCCATCTGGCATAGCGGGCATTTCCCGGTGGGCCCTGCACCCTCGTGGGGCCCTATTTTCAGAAATATATATACTTTTTTTTACATTTCTGAAAATACGGGGCCACGAGGGTGCGGGGCCCACTGGTGAGTCAGTTCTGCGCCGCTAATTCCGAGGGGCCCCTTTAAGCCAAAAGTGCCCGGGCCCCATTTCTCCCCCATGAGGGGCCCCTTTAAGCCAAAAGTACCCGGGCCCTATTTCGCCCCCATGAGGGGGCCCTTTAAGCCAAAAGTGCCCGGGCCCTATTTCTACTCCATGAGGGGCCCCTTTAAGCCAAAAGTGCCCGGGCCCTATTTCTCCCCCATGAGGGGCCCCTTTAAGCCAAAAGTGCCCAGGCACTATTTCTCCTCCAGTCCATCCCTGCTTCCTGCTTCCCCTCCATCAGCGCTGCTTTGCCTTCTGTTCATCCCTGATGTGCACTTCATCATCTTCAAGCTACCTGATGTTGTTTTTTTCTTTTCTTTTCTTTTCTTTCTTCTTCCTCCTCTTGTTCCGCAGAGTGCTTCTCTGGAGAGGCACCCCAGACTGCCAGCAGCAGCGGCACAGGGGGCTGGCTTCCAACGCCAACGCCATCGCTATTTGCCACCGCCACCGCCACCGCCGCCACCTCCCATGCCCACCACGGCAACGTCACCACCACTACAGCAGTAACCAGCACACTACCACGACAACCACCACCACCACCACCACCACCACCACCCACAGTCTCCCTGTAATTGGCTCTACATGCAGTGATTGCCTTTGTGAGTGACTGAGTGACTGAGTGAGTGAGGAATGAACCAGTGTCTGCTGTACGGCATGCAGAGGCCAGCTCTTCACTCGCTAAAACAGCAGCCCTTTGTGTTGCCTGCTTCAAAAGACACGGACCCAACAAACACCATCAAACAGGATTGGGTTTGCATTGGTGTGACTGTGCGCCATTTTGTGTGTGTTTTTGTTGTTGTTGTTGTTGTTGTTGTTGTTGTTGTTGTTGTTGTTGTTGTTGTTGTTGTTGTTGTTGTTGGAAGGCACAGTACTGTACTGTATCTGGAAATTGTTACACAGTAATGTAAGGTATTACCAGAGATTCTTTATTCTTTAAGTATATAGAGATATGCCAATGTAATAGGTTGCTATGGGCACCTAACATGACCAGGTTCCAGTCTGCCTAAAGGGGCGTGTCATAATACTCCTAACATTGAATAGAACAGTCCTTAGGTCTGCCTAGGTCTGCCTAAAGGGGGATTTCCCCCCCTCCCCCTTGCAATTTTAGAACCCGGAAACAATGGGCCAATGGAACCTCTCTCTCTCTACTCTCTCTGGTATTACCAGGGAAAATCTGTAATATATACTTAGTTACAATGCTAGTAGTAACGTCAGTTACAATACATTTTACTGTAACCTGGATTTTCATGGTGTTCAGTATGGTGGGTCAGAAAGAATCTCCTGAACCCGCAAGTGTTTAGTCTGCATGCTGCTGAAGAAGTGAAGGAGTCATGACTCATGAGCTTGATGTACACTATAAATGGGCAGATCTGTATTTACAATTATTTTGGTAATAGTAACTAAAGTAATGCAAAAGTAGTAATCAGTAATGCATTAGAGTTTTTGAATTACTTGCCCAACTTTGTTCATTTGCTGAACGTTTGAAGACGGACATATTAAATATACCCAGAGTGTGGTTAGTAGCTTTGACATCGTCACTTTTTTTATTGCTTTCGTGTAACTTCCTTGCATATTGAAATGTATTTCTCTTCTTTTTTGAAAAATAACACCCTGAATATACATAGTTTTGTTCAGGGCTATAAATAAACTTTCTTCATCGGCTAGTAGATGTTAAGTATCACACATACCCTTACTAGTCAAAGTGGTATAAGCCAGTGGTATAGGTTTTCTTTTCTACCAGCCAAACTGAATTTTCACCAGCATTGGCCGTTTGGCTGATCTGAGCCCTCAGGAGTATAAAGGCATGAATATACAAAGCGCGACATGACCATGACCTACAAACCCCAACTCCGATGAAGTTGGGACGTTTGGTAAACAGTGAATAAAATCAATATGCTATCATTTTCAAAACATTCAATCTATTCATTAGATGGAGAATAGTGAAAAGACAACATAAAACCGAGAAAAAATATTGTTTTGGGGGACATATGTACTCATTTCTAATTTGATAAATCCAACACGTCTCAAAAGAGTTGGGACGGGGATCAGTGAAATTTAGTAAACATCCAAATAAGATAAAACAACAAAGAAGAACATTTCAAAATGAATTGTACTGACGGACAATATAGGTGTTCAGGTATAAGATCATCACAGAGAGGCTGAGTCGCTCAGAATTAAAGATGCAAAGGGAATAATTACCATAGTTATTACATACATTTTTGAATTCCCTTTGATTTACCACGATTGAGTGTATATAAGACATATTTTTGTTAATAAAATCATTGCATAGGTTCATGACATCATGAAATATATATTGGCTGTAGTCTCACTCTAATTCCTGGAGTGCTAGAGCTTTTGAAAATTTACCATATTAAGAATGCTTAATGCATGAAAATGATACAGGGGTGTAACATTCTCCTAAGCACCTGAGCTCACTTGAAATAGACCCAGAAGACATGGGAAACTGTCCTTTGCTTACAGAAGTCAGCAGAAGTTGTAGAAGTCCATTCTTTTTGACAATAATAGAGCATTGCACATCCTGTGCAACAGTAAAAATGGACCATCCAACTTGTGTTAGTGCTAGCTTCAAAAGTCAGCCTCCATGATGGCATGCGGGTGCAGTAGTGCATTGGTTAAGATGTTCTCACTCATCTGTAGAGTTAAATACAGTGCTGAATGGTATAAATGGGGTTTAAACAGCATGAAAAGCCACTCATGCATTATATTTTGAAGGGAGATCTTCGATTACTGCCACATAGTAAGGTCAAATTGCATTCTCTACTATGTTTTAACAGTTTGGCTCCATCATAAGGACCAGCAGGTGATAAAATGGTGGGTTTTTGGTCAAGACCTGTCACTGTAAGCACTACAGAAAGGAAAACATTGCAAAACATGACAAGGAATACACCCACCATTTAAGCTGGTGAAATCATGTCCAAGATAGGAATTAACACTGTTTTTTATATAAAATCAACCCCAAAACAATATTTTTTCTCAGTTTTAACACTTAATATGTTGTCTTTTCACTATTCTCTATTTAATGAATAGATTGAATGTTTTGAAAATGATAGCATTTTGATTTTATTCACTGTTTACCAAACGTCCCAACTTCATCGGAGTTGGGGTTTGTAGTTGACTTTGTATTGAGTCGCGGGAGATAGAGGAGACAAAAGCGATTCGGGTGACGAGAGGCGATTTGCGCGACTAGAGCGACAGTTTGTAGTTGAACTCCAGTGAATATTATGCAAATTAGCTGTGATGCGGTTTGGCTACAGCCGCCACAGCCAATGGTAATGTTGGAATGCTTTCAGAGGCTTTGAGGCAGTTTGCAACACCTTAAAGGCCAACTTCCGATAAAACTCAGTTTTACTCACTCCTTTCGAAGATCGGACGGTCACCCCAAGTTAAACTCACTTGCAAGGCTCTCATAGCGGTGCGTCAACTCTCCTGGCTGCGTTTCCCGGTGTTTCCCAATTTACATAAATAATGCAGAAAAACGAGCGAATCACGAAAGCCTTTCTGTGTTTCGTCACGTCGAAAGAAGGCGTTGCCCACAAAGGTTTATATCGACCCATTTATCTAAAAACATGTCGAGTATTTTTTTTCTGCTTGTTTTCAAAACAAGCAACGTCTGGTGGCCCGAAACATAGCTTAGCTTAGCTATCAGCTGGTTGCTAGTCTCAGGTACACACACAGCACAAAGCCTCATACATAAAGCCTGCTCACTCCGGTTGCTCCGTGCCTGCAGCTCGCCTAGGGGTCGCTGTCGAAAGAGCAAAGCCCTGAATGGAGCCTGCACGCCTCCGTTGGCGCCCCTATAGTGCAGTACCACCCGGGGAAGTGGCGACTCTGTTTCCCATTACATTCTCTCCAAAACTGGAGGACTGAGCCAATCAGAGACGCGTTTCTTTGAGAGCAGGAGGAGTGAGCCAATCAGAGACGCATTTCCACGAGAAACACGGAACACTCTCTCGTTTCTCCACAAGCCACCTTGCCAGCTTGCAAAAACGTCTTGAAACAAAGCAACCAGAACGTTTTTTAAAACAGGACCAACGCGTAACACATTCAATAACAATTGGGAACACGGCAATATTAATTAAATGACGTTGAGAGGCCATCTTTAACATTTTCAAGTATTTCAACTAACTATAAACAACTTTCAGAGGTCTTCAAACAGTGCAAGAAAACATAGGCCTACTATAGATATATCTAGCCAAGACTTTTGAAGTTTGAACCTTCTGTATTGGCTGCATAAAAGTAAAAAGAACTTTCAGAAATGTGTTGTTGTTTCCATACAAAGTATTACAAAAATATAAATGTAACTAGTGGCTCTTTCAGTTGAATACTAATTGGACACCTCTGATTGGCCCCACCCACCTTTCACTTTCCATGTGCTAACCCTTCCCCCACAGTCTATTGTTGCTTTGTTAATACGCCCGGCACTTACGGTAAGGACACATAGGAGGCGAAGCGAGCAAAGCGACATTTCAATGTGGTTCGCGCACCCCCTAAGCGAATATTTTGGTGTGCTGATGTCCATGAAAGTATGGATTCACTGCACATGTTGCACAATTGTTTTGGGGAATCCTCTTTTTACAATAGTCTAGGAGTTAAACTACTGTACAATTCACATGGACCATTCAACATACAATTCACCATACAATTAAAAACTACTTAATGTTCATTAATGCTGGAGAAAACCTCACATATCCACCATTGTTCTATTTAGCTCACGCACCCCCTTATGGCAGACTGCTCACCCCCAGGGGTGCACGCACCCCAGTTTGGGAAACCCTGGGGTAATGGATGGTTCCCATGGGGGGGGACGCTTTTAACCATGTTATTA
Source organism: Engraulis encrasicolus (assembly GCF_034702125.1). NCBI lineage: Eukaryota > Metazoa > Chordata > Actinopteri > Clupeiformes > Engraulidae > Engraulis > Engraulis encrasicolus. The sequence continues at coordinate 8,793,622 of NC_085857.1, read as the reverse complement.
CCATGTTCAGACACATATTTTTGTGATGCATATTTGTGCTTGTCTTTTTTGTGCTTGTTACGGTTGTACGTATGTAAGGATGTGCATAGCTTTGTTGTTGATGTAATGTCATTTATCTACTTTTCTATTTACCACGACTACCACTGTTGACAGAGTTGATAATTGTACTTCCCAGCCCCTCAAAGCTGGTGGCAGCTGACCAACAGAAGGGGTATGAAGTAGTAGTGTCAACAATGATCGATTCAGCGATCCGAATCGATGCGGGGCATGGATGAACCAGAATCAATCCGGCAATTTTTTTAAGTTTCAATTACTTCCATGGATATTTCGGGAGCAAATGAATGTTAAATTAAATAAAAGCACTTCAAAACATTGCAAGACAGATACAGACTAATACAGACTCGAATCGGATCGTATCGAATCTCTACCTCCCGAATCGTGATCGGATCGTGAGGGCAGTGCCGATCCACACCACTAGTATGAAGCGATGAAAACAATTCTGTAATTCACGACAAAGAGTTCACGTATTATGGAACTGATCATTACAAAATATTTAGAGGAACTCACTTTGGGTATATTAATCGCAATGTTTAATTCTATATGTTAAAGTGTATATAAAAGTCAATACAAAATGTATGTGTTAAAAGTCCTCTTTGGTCCTCTTATTGGAACTAAGTGAATTTCACACCTGAGGTTCAAACTACCCAAAAGTTTCCCGAGAATCATCAGCCACCAAAGACTGAATCAGATTAGTATTATATGACCTTCAGTCATTGACTATTCAGATATTTGAAAGTGTGTCTATAGGCCTATGTTAAGTGAGTGCAGGTGTGCAAAAAATTAGCCTGATTCTCATCGACTTTCAAATCTCAGGTGTTGCGTCAGGAGGAGGGCATGGAAGAAGTCAACCTGTATTGAATGCTTTACGTAATGCCTCCAAAACAACCTACCGGTATATGTTGAATCCTTTACGACGTAATGCCTCCAAAACTATATGTTGAATCCTTTACGACGTAATGCCTCCAAAACAACCTATATGTTGAATCCTTTACGACGTAATGCCTCCAAAACAACCTACTGTATATGTTGAATCCTTTACGTAATGCCTCCAAAACAACCTATATGTTGAATGCTTTACATCATGCCTCCAAAACAACCTTTGATTGTTATTTTTTGTTCATTGCTAGCTTGGCAAGCCAGACTGTATCATGAAATGAATAGTCTGGCATTGAACCATTAACAAAGCAGAAGTTAATGGGTGAATTCAATTGATAGGCATTCAAACTATGTACATATTCAAAGGAACCAAGAAACCTGTGTGTGTGTGTGTGTGTGTGTGTGTGTGTGTGTGTGTGTGTGTGTGTGTGTGTGTGTGTGTGTGTGTGTGTGTGTGTGTGTGTGTGTGTGTGTGTGTGTGTGCGTGTGTGTGTGCGAAAGCGTGTGTGCGAGAGCGTGTGTATGCATACGCACGTGTGTGTGTCCGCGTGTGCACATACGTTTGTGCAATGCATGCGTATGCATGTGCATGAGTGATGGCCAGATTTGCCATGTCATATCCAAAATGGCCGCTGCTCTGTTCCGAGTTCATCGACTTCTAAATGCAAACAGATGAGGTGAGTCCCCTTGGGGCTCCGACTCCAGAGAGGCCGGCGGCCAAGCCAGCGGAACTAACGGAACAAAACGGACATTGTCATCAAGGATGGATTACTGCAAGGGCCTACCGGGCCCAGTCCCAGGGGCCCAAGAGTCCAGAGGGCCCTGAAACCCAATCCTCTAAATTTCCATTCTCATGTTGTGTAAAGTCACACTTTTAACAACTCTATTTTCACATATTTTCAGGGGGAAAACACCTGAATGCCCAACAATATAGGGTCTCTAACATCTGGAGGGGGCCCTTTCTTGTTGTCTGGCCCAGGGGCCCATGGAGTCATGATCCGTCCCTGATTGTCATGGCAAGAGGGGCTCTGGAACTTCTCCACCGCGGCCCAAATGAGATCCACTCTGTCGACTTCCTGACTGATTAGATAAACAAATTACCAAATCTCCGCCATTTGCTGCTGCATGCTGCTGCTGTGGTTGTTGTTGTTGTTGTTGTTTGGAGCCGGTCGCCATGGTGATTTCCACGAATCAAGCCTGCTTTGTTATCGTGGTCATCTTCTAGCTGCGCTGTGGGTGCGCTGCGGTGCGCTGTGGGTGAGGTGCATACTGAAACAGGTGGCGGTGGTGGTGGAGGCAGTGGACAGTAAATGTATGCAGTGTTAACTCAACACTAAGAGAATCGAATTTGAACACCCATAGTGCTGATCCCGTTCCTACTCTCAAATTGTTGAGATAACTGCTATGTACTTTGTGGTACTTACTGAAAGAGGTGGCAGCAGGGAAGCTGACAGGCGGGGGGGATAAAGGGGTCACTTGTCCTGGGCCCAGGGAGACAGGGGGCCCAGCAATGGGTCCTTAATGCATTGCTTGTATGTTCGAAGTTGGGGCCCTTGCAGATGACAGATGTCCAGGGCCCAGCCAAAACGGTCAGACAGCGGCCCTGGGTGGCTGTGGTGGTAGCAGTAGCGACAGTGTGTGAGGTGAATGGTGGGGGTTGAGGGGGGCGGGGGTGAACGAGATACCGCAGCTCTCTGCTCTCTGACGGGAATCACTTCATATCAGCTCAGCTCCGCTCTGCTCCGCTCGGCCAATTAGCCTGCCAGGTATAAAAAGCTCCAATTACCAGGTAGAAAGCTCTCCTCCAGAGTTGCCAGAATGGGCTGTTTCCCGCCCAATTGGGCTGCTTAGGACGGCCGTGTGCGGGTAAAAATGGATTTTGGAGAAAAAAAACGCCCAATTTAGTGCCATAGAAATGAATGGAATTGGGCGGGATTTATTGCTTCCTGGCGGGTTCTGAGCATTTTTTTTGGGCTGGAAATCATCAGTCTCATCTGGCAACCCTGATGCAGTCACTGGGGACACAGTGTAGCGGCTGGTGGCTGGCTGCAGGGCCGGCCCGAGGCATAAGCGAACTATGCGGTGGCTTAGGGCCCCCAAGCCACCAGGGGCCCCCTGTGAGCAGCGAAGTTCCAGGAAGAAATGAATTGTCCTCTAGTTTCCCTAGCCATATTTTGTACTCATGTGCCATTTACTACGATGAATGAAACAGGAGACACTATATATTTCGGGTATGGGGGGCCCCAGATGAATTTTTGCTCCGGGTCCCATAAAGGCTTGGGCCGGATGGTGGCTGCTAATAGGCAGCAGAGCATTTCCGGCTCTCTCTCTCTCTCTCTCCACCACAGGAGACCGCTCTGCTACCTGAGAGATCATTTATAGATGGCGGAGACGGAGACGGAGACGCGATGGCCTTTTATCGGCAGGACACGGAGATAACGTGCAGGCGGGGCCAATTGTTGGGGGGGGGGGGGGTAAAAGCAGACAGAACTGGAGAGAGAGAGAGAGAGATAGCGAGAAACAGAGAGAGAGAGAGAGAGAGAGAGAGAGAGAGAGAGAGAGAGAGAGAGAGAGAGAGAGAGAAAAGAGACAGAGAGAAGAGAGGCTGGAAGACTGCAGGGTCAGTTGAGTTGATCATCGCTTGTGCCCAAACTCCAACAAGGCTGGATTACAGAGGAAGGACAGATGAGTAGAGAACAAAATGGAAAGATGAAAGAACACACAACAGAGAAGTAGACAGACAGACAGACAGACACACAGACAGACAGACACACACACACAGACAGACAGACAGACAGACAGTTCTCACAATCCCTCGGAGACGCCTCATGAAGTTTAAGTGTCAAAAGGAAACGACTATATGACACACAGCTAAGAAAAGTCAGTTCAGTGAAGGAAGACCTGTTGCCACGCATATTGTGGATTGCAAACAATTTGTAGTGTACATGCGGTACCGAATGTCAGTGTACATTATATTTTAAAACTCTTAACACAATAAACACTTGAAATGTTATGATTTAGTAGATGTTAATGATGGAAGTGTTGCACCAAATGAAGAGAAAAGTAAGAATGAAGAGTAATACACTTCATCAATCTTCCTTAATTGTATAGTTGAAGTCACACTTCCCATCAACGTAAATACAGTGTTGACAATATTCACATTCACATTCAGAGAACAGCTGGAAAAACAGGAGAAGAAATGTAAAAACTCAATCATCCTCATTCACCTGTCAGTACAGAAGGTGTGTATCCATAGGCGTAGCCAGGGGTGGGCCTGGGTGGGCCTGGGCCGGCCCACTTGACATCCAAGCCCACCCCATTCACACTTGACAGTCAACTGTTGCTCCATTGAACTATAATTAATGGCATAGCACTGAGCGATAATTAATCATTTTGTCAAAAGTCTGGTTCATCTTCTGTGATTTCTATGATTTAAATTTTAAAGTATCATTTTTGAGCACAATATTATAATATCTACATAAATGCTTTCGGGTTGGGCCCGTCTGACTTTTATGGGGCCACCTGTTTTATTATTTCTGCCTACGCCCCTGTATCCCTAGCCTGGGCGAGAACGACAGTTGACTCCGTCAAACAGTTTGGCAAAAGCCAAGAGGAATCCGTCTCCTTGGAGGGTGGCAGATGGTCTGATCTTATGCTGCCATTTGCTGCCATTTGCATTCAATTGCATTTGAATTTAAAATAAAACCCATATTTTGCTTTATTAGCATGACTGTTACGATATAGCATCACAAAAGCATAAAAATTTTAAAAACGAAAGTGTGAATACTGTTACCTTAAAGAGGGAATATGTCGCTAAGCTAGTGAAAGTCAATGGATCCGTGTAGCATTGTAGCATGCTACACGGATCCATTGACTTTCACTAGCTTAGCGACATGCTCCCTCTTTTAACTTGTCTTAAAGCAAGACAACGCTTAACATGAAAAATGAGACACTTTACCACCTTTATAAACCCCAGCCAACGATTTTAACTGTATTAAGCCCCAAAATAGTGGCATACCCCTTTAACCAATCAGTATCGGGCTTGCTCATTGGCTTGCTCATTGGCTAAACACTGAGAGAACCGAGCTGGAGGATTTTGCCAGACGATGTGCGGAGCAAAAATCTTTGGGTGGAGTACATAGGATGCTAGTGTATCCCACTCGTACCTTACAACTCGCTCAGTCCAGGGGAGCATTTCTTGAAGCAATCGTTGCTTTGTTTTAGCATTAGCTACTTTGTTGGTTGCAATGCAATTTCCCATTGGCAACTACCCAAGTTGCTAATTGAAAACAACTACGCTTTCGAGAAATGCACCCTTGGATTCCCGTACGAGAGGAGCAACTCGCCCCAAAGGCAGCCTCCCTCGGGGGTTTTATGAGGACAAGGGGCAGTGTAGCCAGATGTGTCTGACCAAATCCCGCACAAAAGGTTCTCAAAAATTGCCAAAATGCGCTAAATTCCGGCCAAATTCAACAAATTACATTGACTTCTGGGCCCAAAAACGGCTGAAAAAAACGCCAAATGGCCAAATCTTCCGATTTTTACCCGCAGACACTCATCCCAAGTAGCCCAATTGGGCGGGCACCCGCCCAAACCCAATCTGGCAACACTGACAAGGGGGGGCGGGGCGCTACAGTCTCTGCTCTGCTCCAGTGTGCATTAGTGAAAGCCCATTGGGAAACTCCAACTCCCATTGTCATTGTGACACAGCGCTCCACAGCACACAAGAGAGCATTGCACACAACGAAATTGCATTTATGCCTCATCTGTGCAAGGGGGCAGCCCTCAATGGCGCCCCAAGGGAGCAGTGCGGCGGGATGGTACCATACTCAGGGTACCTCAGTCATGGAGGAGGATGGGGGAGAGCACTGGTTAATTACTCCCCCCACCAACCTGGCGGGTCAGGAGTCGAACCGGCAACCTTTGGGCTACAAGTCTGAAACCCTTACCGCTCACCCATGAGGGCCTGATTATCTGAATTATTCGGCCTGATGGCTGGACCTTTAAGCTGGACTGCCCATCTGGCATAGCGGGCATTTCCCGGTGGGCCCCGCACCCGCTTATGCGCCTATTTGTGCCCGGGCCCTATTTCTCCCCCATGAGGGGCCCCTTTAAGCCAAAAGTGCCCGGGCCCTATTTCTCCCCCATGAGGGGCCCATTAAGCCAAAAGTGCCCGGGCCCTATTTCTCCCCCATGAGGGGCCCCTTTAGACAAAAGTGCCTGGGCCCCATTTCTCCCCCATGAGGGGCCCCTTTACCCCAAAAGTGCCCAGGCCCTATTTCTCGCCCATGAGGGGCCCCTTTAATACAAAAATGTCCGGGCCCTATTTCTCCCCCAGTCCTGCACTGGTGATAATCCACAAAAGTAGAGGAGAACATTACAGTAACAGATCATTAATGAGGGAAATAATGAATGGATCATTCCCACAGCAGCCTATGGTTTATATAAGACCTGATGCTGCATCCATCACACTATACTCTCTCGTTCTCTTACTCTGTTCTACCTCATATCTTTGCTAGCCTGATTAGCATCAATATATAATAATATATAATAATAATAATAATAATAATAATAATAATAATAATAATAATAATAATATATAATAGCTTTCAAATCTCTTCGACACTTGGTCTGACCAAGAGCATAGCAATTAACATTTCCCAAACGGCATGGTTGACCCACATCCCTTGGTTTGTTAATGGTTGCATACTTCCCGAATCCTGACAAAGTGGGGGAGGAGTTCCCTATTTTTCGGGAGATCAGAAACGACATTTGTATTGCTCCTGGACTGACTAGTAGCAACGCTAAAGGTGTTGCGTCACTGGGAGGGTACGGCCTGGCTACATCTTTGCCTTCCTCTTTCACTATCTATTTCTTTATCTTCAGTCTTCAGAGAGAGAGATCAGGAAACACAGAGATCAGAAAACACAGGGATCAGAAAACACAGAGCAGTGAGCTTTGCACACAGAGAAAGTCAGTGTAGCAGGAGAGGGAATGAAAGAGGGAGAAGAAGAGGGGGGAAGAGAGAGAAGAAGGGGAAGAAGAGAGGGGCGAAAAGAGAGAGAAGAGATACTTCAGATGCCATCCATCCATCCCTCCACTTCACAGCAGGTCAGAGATCAGATCATGGAGTGGAGGATGAGAGGGGAGGATGAGAGTGGAGGATGAGTGGAGGATGAGAGGGGAGGAAGGGATGGAGAAGCTTAGACCCTCAGAACGAGTGCTGACAAGACTAAAGGAGAGACGAAGAGGAGAGAGAGAGAGAGAGAGAGAGAGAGAGAGAGAGAGAGCTGAGGTCAGAGATGGTGAGATGAAGCGGTGAGAAAGAGAGAAAAAGAAAGAGATCTCTCCATCTCTCCATCTCCATCTCTCCATGCTAATTACCTCCCCCACAGGAGTCCGTGCTCCACTCAAGGGCACCCAGGAAATCCTTCAACTTCTTCACCACATAATTGCCTGCTCATTACCATGCGGTGCAGCGGTACGGTACACACGCCAAGCCTGCAGCCGCCCGCCTGCCTGCGTCTGGGAGAGAGGGCGAGTGAGTGAGCGAACAAACGAACAAACGAATGAGCGCGGCTAAAAGCCCCTTCGTTTGTAGCAGGCTACAGCCCCTTTAGTGGCGTGCAGCGAATGGCACATTCAGACACTCACCTTGGAATCAAATGGTAATAACACGTACTCCTCAAGGCCCATTAGACGGTATGAAAGAGGGTGAGCTTAGGAGGCAGCGCATTGGAGGACGCCTTACAAGTCATAAAGCTAACAAGATGTCTTGGTCTGTCTCTGAAGCCTGCCTCATTCACAGTCAATTTTCAAAACTGGAGAAGAAAAAAAGACATTAAAGGGACACTGTGTGAGATTTTTAGTTGTTTATTTCCATTCACTAATGTTACCTTTTTCATGAATATTTACCACCACCATAACATTCTAAGTATTCATTATGACTGGAAAAAATGCACTTTTCATACATGAAAAGGGGGATCTTCTCCATGGTCTGCCATTTTGAATTTCCAAAAATAGACCTTTTTAGCTGCAAAAATGACTGCACTTGGACCAGACTAGAAAATATTTGTGTATTACTTTGTAAACTTTCATGTAAATATCAAGTTTGGCAATAGGCAACCCAGTTTCAATGATCAGCATAGTTGCAGTACCTTTTTTGACCATTTCCTGCACAGTGTCCCTTTAAGTATGACATATGCGGGGGCGCTGTGGCGCAGCACGCTAAGCCCCCCACATTTGGGCTTACAGTACATGCCCACGGGGACCCCGGTTTGAGTCCGGCCGGGGTCATTTCCCAGCCCTACCCCATCTCTCTCTCACAATTGTTTCCTGTCTCCTCTCATACTGTCCTGTCATAATAAAGGCCAAACAGCCACAAAAAAAAAAGTATGACATATGCATGAAGATGATACAGTATGGAAGAAGATAGTGCACAGAGTATGGACCGTTAGGTGTAACAATTACAGAAAGTAAATAGTCCAGTCAAATCACAAGGTTAAGCGTTGTTTATAAATAATACTAAATACATTTTACATATACTAGTATAGTAGCTATGTGAATAAACACGTTTGAAGTCTTTGGAACCGACAAGAATATGCAACAAGTCAGAGTTGGGTTCTTAACATTTTTTAAAGATTCAAGATTTTTATTTGTCACATGCTTTCTTGTGCAGGCACAATTGGCAGTGAAATGAAGGGTGTAACTGCTCCATGCTGTGTAGAATGATAAATAATGATAATTAAAAAAATATATAACAAAGGTCAAGAATGATGATTGTAAAAGAAAAAAGTTGTCTCAGGAATTTAAAAAGCGGATGGCTTGTGGGAAAAACTCTTTAAGCGCTGGCAACTGAGTTACAGGTGCATACCGTAGGCCTACACGCAGATGCAAAACATGCCGACTACACTATCTTGCCTATGAAGTAGTGAAAGGATTGTGATCGACACAGAAATCTTACAAAAACTCCATCTTTTGCAGCCATTTCAATAGACAACCATAACTAGCCTATAACTCCAAATGGCATTTGTCATTCAGTGTTTCTGAGAGGGCTGAAAGACAAAGCTAAGACAGGGAATCTCATTAAGACTTTGAAAAAGAAAGAAAGAAAAAAAAAATTCTGGGTAAAAAAAAATAAAAAATAAATCAAACGGCTTTCTGCACAAATGAGAATCAGGGCGTCGTGGAGCTGCAGCCGTCTGAGAAGATGATGCTCATGATGGGCCACGGCCATGCCCGGCGGGCGAAGAGGAGGTATCGAGGCGGAGGAGAGGAGCGGAGAGGAGCGGAGAGGAGAGGAGAGGAGAGGAGAGGAGAGGAGAGGAGAGAAGAGGAGAGGAGAGGAGAGGAGAGGAGAGGAGCGGAGCGGAGAGGGGCGGAGAGGAGAGGAGCGGAGGGGAGAGGCGCGGAGGGGAGAGGAGAGGAGCGGAGAGGAGAGGAGAGGAGAGGAGAGGAGAGAAGAGGGGAGGAGAGGAGAGGAGCGGAGCGGAGCGGAGCGGAGAGGAGAGGAGAGAGGAGAGGAGAGAGGGATAGCGGAGAGGAGAGGGGAGGAGAGGGGAGGGGAGGAGAGGGGGAAGCGGAGAGGAGAGGGGAGGAGAGGGGGATGAGGAGAGGAGAGGGGAGGAGAGGAGAGGAGAGGAGAGGAGAGGAGAGGTGAGGAGAGGAGAGGAGGAGGAGAGGAGAGGAGAGGAGAATAGAGGAGAGGAGAGGAGAGGGGAGGAGAGGAGAGGAGAGGAGAGGAGAGGAGGAGAGGAGAGGAGAGGAGAGGAGAGGAGAGGAGAGGAGAGGAGAGGAGAGGAGAGGAGAGGAGAGGAGAGGGAGAGGAGAGGAGAGGAGAGGAGGAGAGGAGCGGAGAGGAGAGGAGAGGAGAGGAGAGGAGCGGATAGGAGAGGGGAGGGGAGGGGAGGAGAGGAGCAGCACAGCAGCACTGAGACAAGACTGGAGCAGCAGGCCTGGAATAATGAATGATTATCAAGACAGGCATGCGAGGTCATCCAGCCAGATCTACATGCATCACATATCACATCACATTGGCACAAAAGAAATCACAGACATGATGATGTTTTTTTAAAAAAATATTAGAGTTTGGTTGCGAGGTCATCGAGCCAGATCTACATGCATCACAAATCACATCACATTGGCACAAAAGAAATCACAGACATGATGATGTTTAAAAAACAAAAACAAAAAAAACACACTAGAGTTTGGTTGGGAGTTCAAGTAAGATCTACATGCATCACACCACATCATACTGCGGGACAAAGAAATCACAGACATGTTTTTCTCTAAAAGGAAAAAAAAGACTACAGTTTGGTTGGCAGGTCAAGTAAGACCTATGTCAGGCTCGTACGAAATTCCGAATTGACTGAATTTGAATTCAAAGTAATGCCATAATATGAATACTAGGTGGTGGTGTTCTATGTACTCTCAATGGGTGGTGTAGCTTAAATTCAAAGAAATTCAAGGTAATGACACCACCTAGTGTTTATATTATGGCATTACTTTGAATTCAAATTCAGTCAATTCGGAATTTCGTACAAGCCTGACCTATGTGCATCACCTATCACATCACATTGGGACGAAGACATCACAGAAAAGGTTTTTCTCCAAATCTCTAGAGCAGTGGTTCCCAAACTTTTTTCTCTTGGGGCCACATTATCGTTCCTGACTGTGATCAGGGGCCAGGATCAATCATGTGGGCTTTATACTAGGCCACTGCCTGTTATATGCATAATTTCTAGCAATATCTCATCATTACAAGTAATTTGCAAAAGAAGTGTGTACTTCACATGTTTTTCAATTTGAAATACCACAGGTATTCCTTTTAATTTATAATAACCATGTAAAAATAGCAAGGAAAGGATAGAAAAATATGGTGATTGACAGTTTATGAGTGATACAATAGAAATGGTAGGCCTGTTTATATTACAGTGAGATGAGAAACTATCAAGACAAGATAGGATTACTTCTGTGGGCTAGTTCAAATGGTGAGGTGCAGAGAGGTGGAGAGGTGGTCAAAGGGGTTAGTTTGGGGACCCCTGCTCTAGAGAGTTTGGTTGTGTTTCTGCTGTGTGTGTCTGTCAGTGTATGAGAGTTGAAAGAGTCATATTGGAGCATGTACGCCTGGAGTACAGGGAGGCCTTTTCATGTCAAAAAGTAAAAAATGAACAAATACCGACCGACAAACCGCAATGCCTACCTAAAATACTTCCTGTTACTACACTTTGTCTACTGCTTTCTATCAATTGCAGCTCAGGGACTATTCGTTATTTATTTTTGGGGTCAATGGAAGAAAATAGGGGAGGGTCATGTCATTTTTTTCATTGCTGCGGGGAGGGTCATCAAAGTTTCTTTTAAGCTTGCTAAGGGAGAGTCATCCAAAAATGTTTGGCGCATTTATTACAAAAAGCATTCCAAAGTAGTCTACCTTGTTTGTTGTATGCTTCGATGTAACATAGCCTCAGAAACGGCCCTTTCGCTAAGCAGCGTTGGTCAATCAACGTTATAAATAAGGTAGAATAAGGCTATTTCTTAATTCTTTCTATCATGCATTTCTTGACGGCATTGCGGACAGTTTGTTTCAACAAATGTATTTGGATCACAGAGAACTTCAGAAAACTCTCATAACTGAAAATGTTATCGACATCCATGTGTATTTTTGTCTAATATGGCATAGAAACAAAACAACACATAGAGCCTAAAACTTCACCTTTATGACAAAAGTAACAGGAGCTGTCAGAGATGACAACCTGGGCCCCTGGCCAATGATAAATGCATGTGGTGCTGAGTGTTTAGCACCCCCTGCAGGCAAACCACATAAAACACGGGCAGACAAACACATAGACCAGCTGGCTCTAGTAAAGCAGGTGACCTTCAGGTATTGGTAAGTCGTGTAATGGAAGAGCATTTTCTGAATGAAATGATACCTACAGGATATCTGTTACTACATTTATCACTTCACCATGGTCTTGGAAGACTGAAAATAAAAGTTCGCACATGCATAAATGTCTTTTGTTAATTAATGATTCATTATGCATGGTGCAACCTTTTCTCACTTTTAAGTTTAACAATATTTTGGTCAGCACCCTAAAAAGAAGAAGAATCTGTTGTGTGAAGCTTGCTCAAATTTTCATGAAGTTGGAAATGAATACACAGCCATGTAATAGTAGACATAAATAAACAAAATAGTGCTTTAAGGCTGTGAGAGGACTTCCCCTGACTGGAATGAGGAGACCCCACACTGACAGTGATCTCACGGGTGACTCATCCCTCAGGAGACGACCAACACCAGAGGACAGACCTGAAGAACTGTGTGTGTGTGTGTGTGTGTGTGTGTGTGTGTGTGTGTGTGTGTGTGTGTGTGTGTGTGTGTGTGTGTGTGTGTGTGTGTGTGTGTGTGTGTGTGTGTGTGTGTGTGTGTGTGTAAGTGTGTGTAAGTGTGTGTAAGTGTGTGTAAGTGTGTGTACTGTCGATGCCTTAAGTCAGCAGAGGTGTGCAGAAATATAAGGTATAAAACATAAAAACTACAGTGAGCTTAGAAAATAGCAAAATATTCCAAAAAAACAACCTAATAGTAGCCTACTTGACCACAATTAAAATACAGACACTGACAACATTTCAGAGAGTAGGCTACTTCCACTGCAATGTCCCATAGGCCTAAGGAAATGGTGTGGGGTTTGACTCTATTTATTCTTGCCGTTGAGCATTCCAGGAGTGCAATAGTCTTAAAGTCCGAAAGCCAGGCATAGTTCTTGTAGCTGAGACTTAAAACGCTGTTTTAGAATAGATGTCTTGGCAGCAGCAGTCGAGCCAGCATAGAGGGTTTGTCTTTGTGTGGCACTTAGGTCTGGTATGCAACAATAGCAGTGCAATTGATCAAATATCACATTTGAGTGGAAGGGAAAGTTCATGAGATAAGACTGACACTGTCAATGGGTGTGTATACATGCAGTTTAGTATCCCGAATATGATTGGGATATTAAGTATCCCGACTTTGCGTTTGAGCAAATAAACACTTCAGTATCCCGGATAAGCCCTTTTTCGGGATACTGAGAAATCTGGATATGCTAGGTGGAATATACCGTCAGAAGCCGGGATACTGGCACATGTAAACACCTCATCCCGGATAGTGAGGCTTCCCATATAGAACGCTGTTGCTGGTATCCAGGCTACACGCATTTGAAGAGAATTCTATAACGGCCCAGAATGTAGACCGAGATATAACGTTCTGTGTGCAAATAAACACCTTATCCCGAATATGATCATAACTGGGTCCGGAATATGCCTCATATTCGGGATACTGAACTGCATAATGAGTTATTCTGCAGAAGTTCAGCGCTTGACTCTCAAGAGTACCTCCTTAGATGCTTTTGCATCTGTCAAACATCCTCGAAAACCCTTAGCAACACGTACGCCTTACTGCTTCTATTGAAGGCACGAGGGGCAAGGGTAGGGGTAGAAATTAGACATGGGATTCGGCCTAAGCCATCTTCCCATCCCTCACAAAATCCAAAAACTACCAAAGCAAAAAAAAACCTCAAATCCCATGAGGCACGAAACAGTCATGCTACTCCCACTCATATATTGCTTCTTCATTTCAGAGAAGGACCAGATAAGAGGGAAAAAAAGGTGAAACTAGATGCCTGTCTCCTTTCCCAATGCTAACCCAGCTCCAACCCCAATATAACGGAGGAGATGTTATTTATAGAGAGCTGCTAATTGGAAATGCAAGAACACTAAACACGGCACGGCACCTCATCAGAAGCCGTAATGAAGAGTCTGTGGGGAACACACACCCAGGGCTGGAATGGGGGAGAAATGGGGCCCGGGCACTTTTGGCTTAAAGGGGCCCCTCATGGGGGAGAGATAGGGCCCGTGCACTTTTGGCGTAAAGGGGCCCCTCATGGGGGAGAAATAGGGCACGGGCACTTTTGGCGTAAAGGGCCCCTCATGGGGGAGAAATAGGGCCCGGGCACTTTTGGCGT
>NC_085857.1:8772200-8774700 GCF_034702125.1 Engraulis encrasicolus | reverse complement strand
GCCTGGTGTGTGTGTGTGTGTGTGTGTGTGTGTGTGTGTGTGTGTGTGTGTGTGTGTGTGTGTGTGTGTCTGTGTGTGTGTGTGTGTGTGTGTGTGTGTGTGTGTGTGTGTGTGTGTGTGTGTGTGTGTGTCTGTGTGTGTCTGTGTGTGTCTGTGTGTGTGTGTTCTGTATGTATATGTTTGTGTGTGTGTGTGTGTGTGTGTGTGTGTGCGTGTGTAAGTGGGATTAACATTATTTTTTGCCATCTTTATCTGAAGAGCAGACTGAGTGTCTGAACCTGCTAATGCTAGCATGCTAACATTGGGACAGTTATGTGTGGCCCAGTTCAAGGGTTTACCTCTTCTCCCCTAAATGTTCTAACCAGAATTTTATTTTTGGATGTTATACCTGTAGATATGACCCACTGCAAGTTTTTAAAACTCTTAATGAATGTTCGTTCAATAGCTAATTGCCCAGAAATGAGCACTCAATTGTTGAGTCATCTCATTCTGACCATGGTTTTTATGATTTTCCTGTTTTTGAATCTAAATAAGACATATATAACATTGTTTTTATGGTAAGTTTTGCACATATTTTCTAAGTTCAGTTTGTATACATCACACACAAATAGGTGGATTGGCCCATAACACCATTATGTCCAGACAGTACAGCATTTTACTACTATTGGCTCATTTTTGGCTGCCATCTTGGATTTACCCTATAAAAATGACCTTAATGACATTGAAATTTGGGGCACCCCTTCTGAAATGATGGAGAACACCCTACGGAAGGTCTACACCGATTTTGGTGCTTCTATCCAGCGCGTAACGATTAGGCCCCTTTTGGACGGTAAGATCCCCTACTAACAGCTCAATTTTGAAGCAAAAAGTGGAGGCCGAGTCGCGCTGTGTCGAGCTGTAGGCCTACCAGAAAACAGGCGGTGGAAATGAGGCATACGTAAGAAGAAACTGAATTGACATCCCTCCTATTGGCCTATTCCAATCTGGCAACCGTGTTGCCGTGAGTGACGTTGGAAGGGTCGACTTCAGTTAAAGGAAACTTTCACTAATCATGGCTTCTGTTGCTAACCACACACACTGGTCTCTTGTTATGGCCTATAGCAGGGGTGGGGAACCTTTTTCATTCAAGGGGCCACTTCAAATTCATTCAAGGGCCGCAAAGGTCCTCTGAGGGCCGTATTATGAACACAAACCAGGATTTCCCCCTGCACTTTAGGCCTATATTGGGAGGGAAAGTGGAAAACAGCGATCCTAGCGGTTACGTTCCAAACACCAGGGCGATCCTATTGAAACTCCCATAGACGAGTTTTTTTTAAAAAATCCCACAAAGATATGACTAGGAACTATAACACCATTTTTCAGCGTACACAATAGGATGAACTACTACCTGTGCAAATCTTAAGTCATTTTTTGCCCTTTTAAGAAAAATAGAAATTGTGCCAATCTGGTCGGAAACGGACTACAGCTCCCAGCATGCTGTGCTTCGCGCCTCGTTGACAACACAGAGAAACAAATGAACGCGGATGAACGCAAGTTCTTCGCATATCTTCACATTCTTGTAATCCTGTGAGTTCCACATTGTCTTCTTATTACACATATATACACGCGATCATTTTGGTTTGGTTTTAACTTCTCTTGTAGATATGATGGCTTCTGTGGTGACGAGTAACCACCTCTCTGGCTCATGTTTGGCTATGCTAATTTGGCTATGCTAATTACATGGAGTAAACACGTCACACATGCCAGTCAGTGTAGTTCTGTATTAGCTTTTTAAAGAATATTAAAATCAGTTCAGATCAGTGAAAAACCGAACATTTTACCACCCGATTCGATAAAACGGGCCAACATGCCTATAATATGACTGCCACCACTTCTACTTCGTCGTCAGGGCCGAGATGTAATTTTTCAAAGAAAAAACACATTCATTTGTTGCAGGGGCTTGGAACGTTGCCAGCAGGGGGCGATGAGATTACTTTCCCTCCCAATTGAAGGCAGCCACCTTTAAAACAGTCCTCACCTTTTCTAGGACCCCTGAATATAACTTAATTGTATTGCAAATATAATTTCTAATATTCCTTTACAAAATATGTCATATTTCATGTGAAGCTGCATAACATTAAAATCATATTGGGCGCCGGATAAAACGACCTCAAGGGCCGCAAACGGCCCTCGAGACAGAGGTTCCCCACCCCTGGCCCTCGAGACAGAGGTTCCCCACCCCTGGCCCTCGAGACAGAGGTTCCCCACCCCTGACCTATTCTGATCAAGATAGACCTCATCTGATGAGACATATCGAAAGTGAAAGTGAAAGCCCATTGGGAAACTCCAACTCCCATTGTCATTGTGACACAGTACTCCACAGCACACAAGTGAACACTGCACACTGCACACAACGAAATTGCATTTATGCCTCACCCGTGCAAGGGGGCAGCCCTCAGTGGCGCCCCATGGGGAGTAGTGCGGTGGGACGGTACTATGCTCAGGGTACCTCAGTCATGGA
>NC_085857.1:8739700-8769700 GCF_034702125.1 Engraulis encrasicolus | reverse complement strand
ACTGGCCGTCTGGCATAGCGGCCATTTCCCGGTGGACCCTGCACCCTCGTGGGTCCCTATTTACAGAAATGAAAAAGGGTGTGGGGGCCCACAGGTGAGTCAGTTCTGCACCGCTAATTTTGAGGGGGGGCCCTTTAGGCCAAAAGTGCCCGGGCCCAATTTCTCAAACAGCCCAGCCCTAGAAGTGCCTGTTTTGTGTGGTTTCTTTGTTTTTTGTTTTTCTTGAAGAGCTTCTGGAGAGGCAGACTGGGGTAATGTAATGCCACTGAGCCCCCTCTGACCCTAAGGCTTTGTGAGAAAGTAGATTCACCACTGCGCTTGGTTCGTTGCTATGGGCACCACCTCCTAATCTAGTGAGACGCCCCTCTATCGGAGGTGTGTAAGGACGCGCGTAGAACATTGGGGCGACTTGACAACCAAATGTGATAGAACTAACAACTGGGTTTTTGACTAGACAACCAGATGCAATAACATTAACAACGGGAGTCTTGGCCATAGCAACCTCGAGTTTAGAATTAGTAAGGGCAGTTTGCGAGAAAGTTAGGAAAATAAATAACTTAGACGCATGCACGCCCGCATGACATTGTAGGTGTCCTGCTCTCGGGGAATAATGGACACCTGCTCAGCCAATCAGAAGACGTTCCGTCTGCTCACCGGGTGATAAGCTACCATAATGGCTCTTTGGGCTGTGTTACTGGTTCCAATCTGTCTATTACACTGAGGTAGATCAATTTGGGCCAAAGTGAGGCTCTCTCCACCATCCAGCACATTTTGGTTGCTTTGTTCTTCACAAATTTGATCTTTTCCAAGAATACTATTTGCTAGCACTGCACTGAATCTGCTGCTAACTGTGAAGTTCCACTTAGAGATGCACCGGATCCTGATTTTTAGGATCCTGCTGGATACCAGATCCACTGCCCTGTCGCACCGGACGCATCATATTTGATTCATCAAATTCAAAGCCCTCTCCCCGCTGACCCAAAAAAAAATCGATCTCAAAAAACATCCTGCGTGTCATTTCCAAACGTCCTGCAGTACATGGAAACCGCCACAAGAGAGCAGCGGTCGACAACAAGTTGACCACAGCTCGGCGAAAAATAGAAAAATGGGGTAGAAGCAGTTTCCCTGACCGACGCTGAGATATCGTAAAATTGCAAAGGGTTTGTGTACAAATTTCTGAATTATAACTCTACATCCTTTAATTTGAACACTTGCTTTGTGCAATTAATCAAGGAAGAGTTTATATTTTTACACCGTGTTGCAGAGAGATCGTGCTAAAACTGATGAAACAAATAAGCACCATCCGGCGGTGGCAGGAAGTCAGCCATCAACGCATTTTGCCATAGGGAAACTTACAAAGCATACCACGACGATCATTTAACAAAACACGCAAGTTGTTTTACTTCAAGACAAAGATATTGCCTTAAGAAACAGGTTTTACTTGCAATTTTGAAAATGTAATGCAAAATGTTGAAATTATGATCTCGTAAAAAATGCATTGAAGTGAATGGAGAAATTGTCCAATTGTAGTAATGGACCCATGTATTCAAATTCCACATCAAAAATGAATAATGATCTATATTACACTCATAAATAGGTTGTTAAGCATTCGATCAGCTATGTTTTTACATAGATTTTAAAAAATTACCCTACCAGGCTGTGGGAAATGTAAAATATGGTCCTGCTAAAACAAGGATAGGCTAAAAAAAAATGGCAGGATCTCACTAAATATTTAAAGATAATCCTCAAATTAAATTGTCTGACAACTTTTTTAAATTAAAAAAAAGTTGTAAATGCATTAAAAGTCATTTTTCAATGGTAATGAAATTGGAATTTTCATTTCTTTAAAGCCTGATGCATCATATATGATGCATTAAATATCTCAGTGACCTTAACAAAATTTTGCATTTTTTTTTTACATTTCTTATAAGGGACCAATATTGAAGCAAATTCCAAAAAATTAGAATTTTCTCTCATTGCTTTCATGGTTCAGGTCTCACAGGGTTAAGATCCTGCCGGATCCGGAACCGGATACCGGATCCTACGAAAGGGTTGAAACACATAGCCTACTCGCACACGTGGGCCCTTTTTATTACGTTGGCTCAAACTATTTTTTAAACTCATTGGCTTACTGCCACACTGCCTGCACTGGCCGCTTCCAAAGTTCTTTCACTCTATGCAGCAATTGGGGTTGTGAAAGATTGACTGGCTAGAGATGCACCAGATCCTGATTTTTAGGTAACTACCGGATACCGGATCCACTGCTTAAAATCCTGCCGGATCCGGATCTTGTAAAAAACCCTATTATCCTGCCGGATCCGGAACCGGATCTTGGATCTTGTGCATCTCTAGTTACACTGCCTGTTTTATTTTGGACGGCAAAAAGAAAACGTCAACACTTGTACGCCATACGTAGGCCTACTGAATCCCAAAGCAGACATTAACCGCACGGCCAGTAAATTCTATCTATCTTCGCCCCCTAAGCTGTGATTGACACGCCGTCATGAATTGATAACAGACCCCCTTGCTTTTAAAACCAGACTGTGTGACACGGCTATTTCTTCCTTTGTTGACTAAATTTACTGAGGCAAACTTTTTTTGTGTGTGTGAGCATCGCAGGGGCGCTGCTAAAAATATTCGGCCCCCATGAAAGATTCAAATTTTGGGCCCCCAAAAATGACAAATTATGTTATTAGCATCCTTCCAGGGGCCCTCTCTCTCAGTGCTGTCGGGCCCTTAGAATCTGTAACATCTCCCCCCCCCCCTCGCGGCACCCGTGGCGTAGCGGCCTAGCCAACGTTGATCAAGAAACGTCTCGGACTAACACCCCACAGATTGACACAGCGGCGGCCGGCAGTCATAAAAATTCAAATAAGCTAGAAGGCCCTGAAAACACCCTGTCTAAATGCAAGGTCTTGTTTGTTGTTTTCTTAGGCCGATTTTCATATAAATCAAAGCGACCGCTTCGCTTGTTTTTTTTTTTTTTGTCCTTTTTCTCTGAGCCGCAGCAGGACACTCGGAGCTGAATGCCAATCAGATTGTTTGGTCTCCCTCCAGACACAGGTGTGTGCCAACAGGGAGTCATTATTTCTGCTTACACGGTGTACATCACACACACACACACACACACACACACACACACACACACACACACACACACACACACACACACACACACACACACAAACAGGCACGCACGCACGCACGCAGGCACACCTTCAAACAATACCCACAGAGCAGCCCTAACAATAGGTGCAATCGACCACTCTCTCTCTCTCTCTCTCTCTCTCTCTCTCTCTGTCTCTCTTTCTATCTGTTTCTCTCTCTCTCCCTCTCTCTCTCTCTGTCTCTCTGTTTCTCTCTCTCTCTCTGCACAACTCTGTCTCTGTCTGTTTCTCTCAGTCATCTGTCTCTCTCTATCCTTCACCCCCTATTTGCTTGTGTGTGTGTGTGTGTGTGTGTGTGTGTGTGTGTGTGTGTGTGTGTGTGTGTGTCTGTGCGCGTGTGTCCATGAGTGCATCCGTCCATGTGTGCGTCCGTCCGTCCTTCCGTCCGTCTGTCCGTCCGTCCATGGTTCTGTCCGTTCGTCCATGGTTCTGTCCGTCTCTCTGTCTGTGAAATTTAGTTCCAGGATCTGTCTACAGGTCTTCAAGGTAAATACTGTGTACTGGACTGCCTACACTGAGTGCAATATTTAGAAATTGAAGAGTTCAGATGCAAACCTGCCTTTCCAGAAACATGTAATTATTCATTTGTATACAATACTATCAAAATTGCATACATTTTATTTTATTTTATTTAATTTATGTAGTTTAAATATGTATATGCATTATCAAGTACATTAATTTAAACCAAACCAAGAACGGGGTTCCCTAAAAATATAGAAGTGCAGGCCTTCAGAAATGGAGTTTTGCGTCTGAGCTCTTCATAGGTCAAGGCCCTGCAGAAATGTCACTATCGTCAGACATCTAAGGATAGACTACTGAGAGTAGGCTACACTGAGAAGTATTCTACAGGTTTCATGTTAGTGTTCATATTTGGAAGAGGAAACGCACACCAGAGATTTCGAGGTGCAGGTCGCGGGTGCAAGATTACTTTCTGAGAAGAAGACAGGCTACCGCACACTCTTGTCCATCGTGCTGAATTTTATTTACAGTTTATTCTTGTTCTTGTCATTCACTGCACAACATTCCCAAACTCTACACAATATTACAACACTCCATAGCACCCCATTCGCCTCGTACAACATTCCCAAACACATTACAACGCTCCGTAGCACCTCATTCGCCTCGTACAACATTCACACATTTCACCAGATACATATTGAGAGATATTGAGACTTATTGAAAGCACTCCCAAGTATTGTGATTGTACAAAATCTACTGTACATATTTGCATGAATTCCAAATACCCCTTTCCTTGCAATAACAATACAGAGTTTTTTTAAAAATTATAACCACAGTCAGTTGTCGTGTGTGTTATTGTGGGTTATAAAATGCATAAATATACTAAACAGTATTCACTACTGCAGTCCTCCTCTGAACCTAGCAACCTGATACTCAACTGACCCCTTATCCTAGATAGACAGAGTTACATAAAGTGGTTTATTCATGTTAGTGTTCCCCATCATGGCCATTTAGCAGCATAACTCCTGTTCAGAACCATCCTCTGAAAAGGAAGAAAAAGAAAATCTGACATGTTGTCAACAACACTTGATGTGAGTGAGGCTGAGCGCCACTGAAGTTCCTCTGCAAAACACTTTCAGCTCAACAGTGCCATCTGTCAGAAGAAAGAAGTATTACATTCCTGGCGTCGAATGCCCAATACCAGTCGCCTTCACAATTCTGTACAAGGCTTTGCGTTTTTTGTTCGCTGACCACTGGGGCTGATCTCAAGCCACTAGTCCAGATGTTTTCAAAGTGGGGGCAGGGACCCCTGGGGGGCCGCGGAAGGTTGACAGAAAAAGCTTTTCTTGAACTTAAAGACAAACAATTGATCCTCAAGGGGCAAACAACGGAATAGGGCAGGGCTATTCAAATGGCGGCCCTGGGGCCAGGTGCGGCCCTTGGAAGGCAACGCTCTGGCCCCCCACAAGGTCAGAACAAAATTAAAACAAATATGTGCGCTATCAGTGTCCGTGCATAATTTGCGATCACTAACTCTTCAGGTTAGGGATATTTCTCCTATGCATTCACACGAGAGTGTAATCTTATCTGAAATAGTCTCATTATAGATCATCACTAGGCTACTACATGTAAGAAATAGAGAAACGAATATCTGTTCGGTCTGGAAAGTTGTCCACTTGTTTCGCTCCCTCACCTTGGACATCGTGCTGTATACAGATAGGTACAAAAGTATTCTATGGTCGACCCCTCTACTGTGAGGAATTTGAAAAACGGACCCTCAGTGGCATTTAATTGAATCCCCCTGGACTAGGGGATAGCAAGCCTGGGCCCACACCCCCATCTAGCAGAGCACTGGAAGTTGTGATACCAGGCCCATGATATCCTGATTACCTCTTCCCAAAGTCATCTGCCAAAGTGGCTAGTGCCACTGATGTTGTTACAGCCAGTGTTGCCAGATTGGGCAGTATACCCGCCCAATTGGGCTACTTGGGATGGCCGTCTGCGGGTAGAAACGGGAAAAATTGGCCATTTGGCGTTTTTTTTCTGCGATTTTGGGCCCATAGAAATCAATGCGATTTGTTGAGATTGGACGGAATTTAGCACATTTTGGCGGTTTTTGAGAAGCTTCTGGGCGGGATTTGATCAGACACATCTGGCAACACTGGCTACAGCCACAGCTCAGTTTTCCCAGTATGCATCTGTGTGGAAGGTGCAAATGGAAAGGTGCAAATGTCAACCCAGGAGTCTGCATGCATAGCCTAAACAAAGAAGAAAAACACTTTTGTCTATGCAATCACGTACTCAGGTTTAAATATAAATACAGTGGCTACATTTATTTTTTTGTTATTTGTTATTATTGTTATTGTTACCAGTCCTTCAGTGTTACCTGTCCTGTCTTGCACTTTACGTCAGTCTGTAAAATGTCAATCTTGTATATGTCTGTGTCCTGGCATGGTATAGAGATAAAACGTCATTTCAGTTTCCTTGTATGACTTGTGCATATGAAGAAAGTGACAATAAAAGCTGACTTGACTTGACTTGGTAGTGACTACTACCATTTGGCAGTATATATTATAAATGGTATTGCAGAATGGATTATACATTACTTACCAACTCCCATTGTCATTGTGACACAGCACTCCACAGCACACAAGTGACCACTGCACCTTGCACACAACAAAATTGCATTCATGCCTCACCCGTGCAAGGGAGCAGCCCTCAATGGCGCCCCCAAGGGAGCAGTGCGGCAGGACGGTACCATGCTCAGGGTACCTCAGTCATGGAGGAGGAGGATGGGGGAGAGCACTGGTTAATTACTCCCACCACCAACCTGGCAGGTCGGGAGTCGAACCGGCAACCTTTGGGATACAAGTCTGACACCCTAACCGCTTACCCATGACTGCCCAAGGCCTATGTATTATGTATGTTTTACTTTTATGCTTTGTTGGGTTCAGTTGCCCCCAGGAACCTCAGGCAAAGTCTGTTCCCATAAGTCCCATCACTCGGCGGCCATCTTGGCTACGCCTCAAACTGACTATTTGAGATTAGTCAGTGATGGGGTATATAAGAATGAATGGGGGAAATAATGTTGTGTGACAGTGGGACAACACAGCGATACACAACTCATATGGTTGGAATCACAATGAAAAACTGGGTTTAATGGCCGTCTTAGAATGACCGAAACATGAAAGTAACACTTTAAAACAGCGTTTTTCTTTATGCTATTTTTGATCTGCTCATGCGCCACATTCCATGACAACGTTCTGTTTTGCGGCAGGTGGGAGCAAGTTGCGTGGACTTCACCTCTTCCGGCCGGCTGTCAAACGGGCATCCATTCTCCGGTCATCGTACAGAAAAGACACTGGATTTATTTTCTGATAGCCAAAGCAGTATGCACAATGGTCGTCCCTGCTCATCAGTAATAAAAAAAAATGCCATTGAATAAATTAATGGTGTAGTATAGCCTGCCTCAAAATTGGTGTTTTAAACTGTGATATCATGTTGTTGCCCAAACTGATAATAGCTATGACCAACGGTGAAAAATATAAGAAAAAAGCTAAACTGATCAAAGTTGAATGTCTTGCAGACTTGCTCCCGTTTTGCTTTTTCTTACTTATTTGTTTTCAACCATAAGAAAAACCACAACGGGTGTGCACATTTGTGCACACGGCCGTTTTTGTTTCCGTGATTATATCTGTCCCTTTGTCTCGCACCTGCATTTTGGATGGGCGCAGAAAGGTGATTAATGGTCGAGTTGCGCTCTCTGCCCAATTCACAATAAAGTTTCCACGGACGGCAAACAAACCACATGGCCGCCAGCAAACAAACCGATTAGGTACGAGCAGTCGTAAAGGTTTACGTTTGCACTTGCGTCGAGACGATTGGATAAGTGACAGCGCAGCTCAGCAAGCAATTGGCTCTCGTTACCGGACAGGTGGGAGTGACACCGGCAAACGCCATGTTCGCGTAGCCAAATGCTCTCGTTCATTCCTATGGAAGGTTTCATGAGTGATTCGTCTCGTATAAGACCGTCTCTGCCTCAGGTCATTTCAGGTCTTTTGGATGTTTAGTACATCAACACCTCCAGTAGGGGGTACTGTTGCTCATATGACAATTACGTATATTTGAGTTTGACCTTTCTCCTGTACTTTCAACCGTTCTCTGAGTACGGTAGTGCAAATTTTACCTCCAAGCTAGCAGTTAACATGGACTCCTATGAGACCAGTTAGCCGCCAGCAGGTCTCATAAGACTGAATGTTAACTGCTAGCATGGAGGTAAAATTAACTCAAGGGGATGTTTAATATGAGCTCATTTCCAAAAATGGGACAGTATCACTTTAAAGATACCACTAGCAGCAGCAGCAGTACCACCATCATCATCATCATCATCATCTTTACCGTCAACACAGACAGACAGATGGGCAGACACACACAGAGACACAGACAGACAGACAGACAGACAGACAGACAGACAGACAGATGGGCAGACACACACACACACACACACACACACACACACACACACACACACACACACACACACACACACACATACACACACACACACACACACACACACACACACACACACACACACACACACACACACACACACACACACACACACACACACACACCTGTACACATTCCCAATGCATTCCAATGTAATTTGTCCGATATTCATGCGGCCGAAAATCATGGGGCAGAGTGTTGCAATGGGGCGTTGTATTGAGTGTCGCTTCTTGTTAGCTCCACCTTCTTTGCCACTGCTCCGCTTTTCACTGCTTCCTCTGATGCCTTTTGATCTATGGTGTGGCCCCTGTGCATAACCCATTATATACATCCCACTCCACTCCACTCCACTCTTTTCATCCTCCAGAACAGGGCTGGACGGGCCATCTGGCATACCGGGCATTTTCCGATGGGCCCCGCACCCTCCTCGTGGATCCCTATTTTCAGAAATTAGAATTGAGAGCTTGCACAGATGAGGCATAAATGTAATTTCATTGTGTGCAGTGTGCAGTGTTCACTTATGTGTTGTGAACAGCACACTGCACACAACAAACAAGGGTGCGGGGCCTACCGGTGAGTCAGTTCGGTATCTGCACCACTAATTTTCAGGGGGGGGGGGCCTTGAGACCAAAAGTGCCCGGCCCTATTTCTTCCTCCCCAGTCCAGTCCAGGCCTGCTTCAGAGGGAAATGGAGGTTTAATGCACAGTAACCATTACTGTGCCAAATTACAGAGGAGGCCTCGGCCCACACAAAACCACAAGCACCACTGATGCTCTTGCCTCTAGCTCTTTGACTTCCGTGGAAGGCAAACACTCACTCTCACTCCTTTCCTCCTCTCAGGCCCATCGACAGGGGGGACAAAAGGGTATGT
The DNA here is from genome assembly GCF_034702125.1 of Engraulis encrasicolus. Lineage (NCBI taxonomy): Eukaryota > Metazoa > Chordata > Actinopteri > Clupeiformes > Engraulidae > Engraulis > Engraulis encrasicolus. The sequence goes on along the minus strand of NC_085857.1, from coordinate 8,760,690 downwards.
TGTCCCGGGCCCAGGGAGATAGGGGGCCCAGAATTGGGTCCCCATTACATTGTATGAATTGGGGAGTAGGGGGCCCTTTCATATGACTTTGTCCTGGGCCCAGTGAAAGCTGTCAGCGGCCCTCCCTCCTCTCACTGTGTTTTTATCCTTTTCTCATTTCAAACCATCACTCTCCCTTTCTCTCCCTATGAGACCAGTTAGCCGCCAGCAGGTCTCATAAGACTGAATGTTAACTGCTAGCATGGAGGTAAAATTAACTCAAGGGGATGTTTAATATGAGCTCATTTCCAAAAATGGGACAGTATCACTTTAAAGATACCACTAGCAGCAGCAGCAGTACCATCATCATCATCATCATCATCTTTACCGTCAACACAGACAGACAGATGGGCAGACACACACAGAGACACAGACAGACAGACAGACAGACAGACAGACAGACAGACAGACAGACAGACAGACAGACAGACAGATGGGCAGACACACACACACACACACACACACACACACACACACACACACACACACACACATACACACACACACACACACACACACATACACACACACACACACACACACACACACACACACACACACACACACACACACACACACACACACACACACACACACACACACACACACACACACACCTGTACACATTCCCAATGCATTCCAATGTAATTTGTCCGATATTCATGCGGCCGAAAATCATGGGCCAGAGTGTTGCAATGAGGCGTTGTATTGAGTGTCGCTTCTTGTTAGATCCACCTTCTTTGCCACTGCTCCGCTTTTCACTGCTTCCTCTGATGCCTTTTGATCTATGGTGTGGCCCCTGTGCATAACCCCTTATATACATCCCTCTCCACTCCACTCCACTCTTTTCATCCTCCAGAACAGGGCTGGACTGGCCATCTGGCATAGCGGGCATTTTCCGATGGGCCCCGCACCCTCCTCGTGGATCCCTATTTTCAGAAATTAGAATTGAGAGCTTGCACAGATGAGGCATAAATGCAACTTTGTTGTGTGCAGTGTGCAGTGATCACTTGTGTGAACACTGCACACTGCACACAACAAACAAGGGTGCGGGGCCTACCGGTGAGTCAGTTCGGTAGTTGTGCCCGGCCCTATTTCTTCCTCCCCAGTCCAGTCCAGGCCTGCTTCAGAGGGAAATGGAGGTTTAATGCACAGTAACCATTACTGTGCCAAATTACAGAGGAGGCCTCGGCCCACACAAAACCACAAGCACCACTGATGCTCTTGCCTCTAGCTCTTTGACTTCCGTGGAAGGCAAACACTCACTCTCACTCCTTTCCTCCTCTCAGGCCCATCGACAGGGGGGACAAAAGGGTATGTTGTCCCGGGCCCAGGGAGATAGGGGGCCCAGAATTGGGTCCCCATTACATTGTATGAATTGGGGAGTAGGGGGCCCTTTCATATGACTTTGTCCTGGGCCCAGTGAAAGCTGTCAGCGGCCCTCCCTCCTCTCACTGTGTTTTTATCCTTTTCTCATTTCAAACCATCACTCTCCCTTTCTAACAGCCCTCCTCCTCCACCTCCTCCTCCCTCCTCTCCTCCTCCTCTCTCCGCCTCCTCTTCCTCCTCCTCCCTCCTCTCTCCTCCTTTCTCCCTCCTTCTCCTCTTTCCTCCTCCTCCCTCCTCTCTCCTCCTTTCTCCCTCCTCTCTCCTCCTCCTCATCTCCGTCCTCCTCCTCCTCTCTCCTCCTCATCTCTCCTCCTCCTCCTCCCTCTCTCTCCTCTCTCCTCCTCCTCCTCCTCCTCCTCTCCTCCTCCTCCTCCTCCTCCTCCTCCTCCTCTCTCCTCCTCCTCTCTCCTCCTCCCCCCTCCTCTTCCTCCCTCCTCTTCCACCTCCTCCTCCCTCCTCTCCTCTCTCCTCCTCTCTCCTCTCTCCTCCTCCTCCTCTCTCCTCCTCCTCCCTCCTCCTCCTCCTCCTCTCTCCTCCTCCTCGCTGACAATAAAACTGTGATTGATCTTTATGTTTTGCCGTAAGTCTCCCTCTAAAGAGCAAAATCATAAAAAAGAGTCATCTGACGGAGAGATACAGCCCTCAGGCAGAGATACATTCATTTGCTACTAAGACACTGAGTTTGAAGGGCGACTTTAACCAAAAAACTCAGTTTGTGTGTCCTTGAACTCTTATCGGAGACAGATATTGATGGCAATGAGAATGAGGCAGGGTGTGTGTGTGTGTGTGTGTGTGTGTGTGTGTGGGGGGGCGTCTTGATGAGCGCACAGCTCACTAATTAGAGTTTGATGTTTTTCTGTGTCTTGCTGAGCTGTGGCACACCTCTGGGGAAGGCAGACAGACAGACAGACAGACAAACAGACAGACAGACAGGCAGACAGACAGACAGACAGGCAGTTAAGCTGGCAGACAGACAGGCAGTTAAGCTGGCAGACAGACTGACAGACCGACAGACAGACAGACAGACAGACAGACAGGCAGGCAGGCAGACAGACAGGCAGACAGGCAGGCAGACAGGCAGGCAGGCAGACAGACAGGCAGACAGACAGACAGGCAGACAGACAGACAGACAGACAGACAGACAGACAGGCAGACAGACAGACAGACAGGCAGTTAAGCTGGCAGACAGACAGACAGACAGACAGACAGACAGGCAGGCAGACAGGCAGGCAGACAGACAGGCAGACAGGCAGGCAGACAGGCAGGGAGACAGGCAGGCAGACAGGCAGGGAGACAGACAGGCAGGCAGACAGGCAGGCAGGCAGACAGCTAGACAGACAGCCAGACAGACATACAGACAGGCAGAGAGCCAGACAGGCAGGCAGACAGGCAGGCAGACAGCCAGACAGACATACAGGCGGAATGAGATTCTGTGATGCCAGACCCACTTGCATAGCCCCTTTTAATCACCAGCGTTTGACAGAGGATGTGTGTGTGTGTGTGTGTGTGTGTGTGTGTGTGTGTGTGTGTGTGTGTGTGTGTGTGTGTGTGTGTGTGTGTGTGTGTGTGTGTGTGCACGTGTGTGTGCACGTGTGTGTGTGTGTGTGTGTGTGTGTGTGTGTGTGTGTGTGTGTGTGTGTGTGTGTGTGTGTGTGTGTGTGTGTGTGTGTGTGTGTCTGTGCGTGTGTGTGCATGTGAGTGTCTCTGTGCGTGTGTGTGTGTCTCTGTGTGCGTGTGTGTGTGTGTTTCTGTGTGCGTGTGAGTGTCTCTCTGTGTGTGTGTGTGTGCAATGACACTTTATGCACTTGAAGTGCTTTTTTTGGACATTGCAAAATTAGAACTTCTGATATATTTTACAAATGAATATACACTCACCGGACACTTTAATAGGAACACCTGTTACAACTGTTCATTGAGGCACATTTCTGATCAGACAGTCACATGGTGGCAAGTGCAACTCCAATGCATTCGTGCATGTAGACACGATCGAGATGCGGTGATGTGAGAACTAAGATGCAGTTCAAACCGAGCATCATAATGGGGAAGAAAGGTCATTAGGCCTAATAGGTTAATAGGCCTAATCATAATGAATTCAAAAGTGACATGTATTGCATTTTTAATGACAATGTAAAGGAAGTGCCATGCATATTTCACAACATATTGTCAACATTTCGTGATATTGTGAGAATGTCTTTACATAGCCTGCAGGGACCTAGTCTCCAATGTCAATGTGTATGATGCTGATGGTAACACTTTATTTTAATGTTATATCTATTAGCACTAATACATACAATATCCCTGTATAAGTAACTTGTAAGGCATGTACAAAGCAAAATCAAACATTTGTTAGGCATGTATTCGCAAATGTCGTGGTCATGCACAATAAGGGATTTATTACCAATTTAACCTTAGTAAGGACCTAGTAGGCCTTAACATTTGCTTAGTACATGCCTTACAAGTTACTTATGCAGGCGTTAACATTGTATGTATTAGTACTAATAGATGTATCCCTAAAATAAAGTGTTACCATGCTGATGATAATGATGATGATATTTTTATTTATATACAGATAGGCCTGTGTATAGCCCACAGAATTTCTTTACATAGCCTGCAAGGACCTAGTCTGCAATGTCAATGTTTATGATGATGATGATGATGATAATGATGATAATGATGATAATGATGATGATATTTTTATATACAGATAGTCCTGTGTATAGCCTACATTTTATTGTCATCTTCCTTTATCCTTCCTTTTCACACGCACATGTACATGTCATTAACACTCAGACCTTCAGTGTATATATTTTATACTTACTTATACTTATCTATACTTATTTTAAATCATCTCTCAAATCAATCGTCTCATCCAGCACGAGCCATCTGGCTCTGCCATCCAGTCGCTCTAGGTACTCCCAGTCAAGATTGTTCTCCGTTGTTGTACCCAAGTGGTGGAACGGCCTCCCAGAGGCAGCGAGACTAAGCACATCTCTTGCGGCCTTCAAGAAACAACTAAAGACCTTCATCTTTCAAGAGTATCTACTAGACTAATGCTTGAGCTGGCCTAGCCCCAGGGCAGACTCTTGACATGATGTTTAGTTTAGTATGTGTGTTTGTGTGTGTGTGTGTGTGTGTGTGTGTGTGTGTGTGTGTGTGTGTGTGTGTGTGTGTGTGTGTGTGTGTGTGTGTGTGTGTGTGTGTGTGTGTGTGTGTGTGTGTGTGTGTGTGTGTGTGTGTGTGTGTGTGTGTGTAGCTACTCGTTATTTACTCTTTATTTACTCTTTAAAAAAAACAAAAACTAACCCCTCTTTGCAACTACACTTGTTGTTCTGTAGGCCTATATTTCCTGTGCACTTTGTATTTGCTTGTGATGTTGGCTTGATTATGTCCTCTTTTGAAAAGTCGCTTTGGTTAGAAAGCGTCTGCCAAATGCAATGTAAGGTAATGTAATACTTATACGTATCTATACTTATTTTAAACTCATAATTATCTATACTTATTTATTTATAGGCCTACTTAGGCTACTGTTGTTGCATCAAGTTTTTCATAGGTCGGTAAGTATTGAAATATTATAAATGCAGTACCCTTTCACACCACATGAGGCTCCCCCAGACCAACATCATCTTATTTTTTAGGCCTAATCAGGGCACTACACAAGAGAGCAGAGTGGCATGATGTGTGTATCTGTGTGTTTCTTATGTTCGGGGTCAATAATAACAACACATTCCCTTCTAAGTAGAGCTGTAACACACTGCCATGAGAGTTGATAGATTGTTTGTTGTCCTTTCGGAAAATTGTTCTGTGCCATTTTCTTTTTCGTATTCAGTGCATCTGATACAATTACAAAGACATTACAATAGACAAAAACACAATAGACAAACACAACACACCCACCCTCCCTCTAGTCTAGGACAAGAAGACAGGTTGACAAAAAAACTGTTTTCTTGTCCTAGACTCTAGAGGGAGGGTGGGTGTTGTCATACTTTCACATTGTTGAGTGCCAGATATAGCGGCCTTGTAGTGCGGCATGTGCCTCTGAGGCATATTTACGAGTGGGTGTAACGGAGGCTAACTAGCAGAGTTGGCGTGGAACGTTGGTAAACCTCCCTCCCAAAGCGTCATACAGTGTCGATGCCATTGGACTGGGAGACTGGTCTATTGGTCGAGCGGTACCGTACTGTCTCCCATTGCCGGACCATTGTAGTTGACGAGGTCGCAGGTTCGATCCCCGAGGGGGACGAACGGGTGCAAAATGATCTCCGACACACGGGGGTAGCACTTGCTTGTGATAGCGCGGCATGGCTCTGGGAGCATAACATCTCGAGTGATAATTAAGTGGTTTGGTGAAGGAAACTTTCACTAATCATGGCTTCTGTTGCTAACCACACACACTGGTCTATATATTGTTTGCAGCAATGGCAAACGTTTCATTCAGCATATGGCTTTTCCCACATGTAACTTGAGGCTCGTCCTAATCATATTTGGTTGTTATGGTCTATAGCAGTGGTTCTTAACCTGGGGTGCGGGCACCCCCTGGGGGTGCGGGTACCCCCTGGGGGTGTGCCAGAGATTGCAGGGGGTGCACGGAATTTTGTTTGTGTCGAGGTTGTGACCAAAATTCGTCTTGCAAACACTATAATTAGACTGAATCAAAACCAAATGAATACATGCAGGGGAAGAGAGGAAGAGGAGGATATCTCTCTTTGCTACCAAATGAATACATGTTTTGGTCCCCATGTGAAGGCATTAAGGTAGTGATTAGTGTCTCAAGCTAGACATTTGTAATTAATCACTTCAATCCTTTTTCAGTGTGTATACACCTGTAGAAGTTTAGGTTGGGGGTGCACGGCTTGTCTTGGGCACAGGTAAGGGGGTGCTTTAAGAAAAAAGGTTAAGAACCACTGGCCTATAGCAGGGGTGGGGAACCTTTTTCATTCAAGGGGCCACTTCAAATTCATCCGAGGGCCGTACTAAAGCCTGAAAATTTTCTTTTATTTTCTCCACCCTGATGACTATTCCTGTGTTTATTTTTGTCTTGAAATGTCCATGTGGGCTTTTGTGTATTTGTGTATTTATGTAAGCTACTGGATACCTGAATTTCCCCCTGGGGATCAATAAAGTTACTCTACTCTACTCTACTCTACTCTAAATCTCACACTACCAGACTCCAAAGTAGTTTCTTCCATTAGATTACCATCCATAGATTCATAGATTACGGAATTCATGCTGAAGACAACTCTTTGCACTTTCTCCACCCCCCTCTCTTTTATTATTTAATTTTTTTTAATCTTTATGAGGACACAAAAAAACACAACAATTTTTACTCTTTATAGGCTTCAAACCTATAATAAGACATAATAAACTAATCTTGAATCTATGAACACAAACCAGGATTTCCTCCTGCACTTTAGGCCTACCTATATTGAAAGAAAGCCCATTGGGAAACTCCAACTCCCATTGTCATTGTGACACAGCACTCCACAGCACACAAGTGAACACTGCACACTGCACACAACGAAATTGCATTTATGCCTCACCCGTGCAAGGGGGCAGCCCTCAGTGGCGCCCCATGGGGAGCAGTGCGGTGGGACGGTACCATGCTCAGGGTACCTCAGTCATGGAGGAGGATGGGGGAGAGCACTGGTTGATTACTCCCCCCACCAACCTGGCGGGTCGGGAGTCGAACCGGCAACCTCGGGATGCAAGTCTGACGCCCTAACCGCTCACCCATGACTGCCCTATATTGTTGGCAGCCACCTTTAAAACAGACCCCACCTTCTCTAGAGCCCCTGAATATAACATAATTGTATTGCAAATGTATTTTCTAAGATTCCATAACAAAATATGTCATATTTCATGTGAAGCTGCATAACATTGAAATTACATCGGGGGCCGGATAAAACGACCTCAAGGGCCTTAAATGGCCCTCGAGACAGGTTCCCCACCCCTGGCCTACAGGGTTACACCGTCTGAACCACCCATGACCCCATACACACCATCGCTGCTCTGTCCGGTGAGACAGCAAAAACACGTTTGACAGGTAGTTTTGGAAACTCGAGGTTGGTGGGAGTGTATTTATTGAGGATGTAGTGCACTCCTGTTACATTCGCTCCTCTTTATTGCAGTTTAATCTGGACAAACTGGATATTCCAGGGGCAATTTTTGCACTCATCACACTACTACGCCTATGCCTGAAGACATTAGGCATACCAGCAAAGGAGACGAGGCAACGATGGCCTATATCCCTAAGGCTGCCTGTCATAGGCGTGTACAGATATGGACGAGGTGGTGCTAAAGCACCTGCCCCTTTGCCTTGCTGGACCAAATATGGCATTTTTGAAAGTTCTTTGATTTTTTTTTGTCTGTGGTCCATGTTGACATGATAATCTACAAATGCTTCATGAGAAGCATGTGGAAGAGTTCAGATGCAAAAGCCCCTAAGTGCCTTTTCAGAAAATAATCAAAATTGCCCTGATATGATATAGCCTCTATAACCTAGTATAACCTAGTAGTAGGACAGTCAGAAGCTCCCCAAACATGTCTGTGCATGCCACTGTTGCCTGTTCCTGTTCCCACATCATACCATGCACACAGTCACCCCTGCAGTTGAGTTTCAAGTGTCTTAACCCACTATAGACACAGGGAATAAAGGAAGAAAATGGGTAGCCATGCACACAGTCACCCCTGCAGTTGAATAGAGTTTCAAGTGTCTTAACCCACTATAGACACGGCCCCTGCAATAAATAAGCTGATATCAGAATGGCAATGACCAAGTCGTAATGCAGGGGTGGGGAACCTACGTCTTGAGGCCATTTTAGCCGGCCCCCAATATAGTTTTAATGTTATGCATGGGCATTTTAGAAAATACATTTGCAATACAGCCAAGCTATATTCAGGGGACCTAGAGAAGATGGGGTCTGTTTTAAAGGTGGCTGCCTTCAATATAGTCCTAAAGTGCAGGGGGGAATCCTGGTTTGTGTTCATAGTAGTACGGCCGTCGGAGGACTTTTACGGCCCTCGGATGAATTTGAAGTGGCCCCTCGAATGAAAAAGGTTCCCCACCCCTGTCGTAATGTATTAGTAGGCCCTGTGTACTGTCGTAGTGGTGCAGTGCCAGGGCAGTCACGTTTTTTCAGTGACTATTACAGTGTTCCACTGGTGGAACGGCATGCATTAAGGGGCACAGTAAATGTTGCGGTGTTACTTCAACACTTAGAGAGTTCATTTGAGTCCAATTGATGCCAAATCAACTCTCTAAGTGTTAAATGAGCACTGCAGAATTTACTGTATACAGTTGGCCGATACAGTTATCATAGCACGTTACCCCTGATAATAAAGACAATAGCCTGCTTATAACAGGGAACGTCACTGATTAATCATTGCTATCATAACTCTCAACATCAATGAAAGATAGAAAGAAAGAAAGAAAGAAAGAAAGAAAGAAAGAAAGAAAGAAAGAAAGAAAGAAAGAAAGAAAGAAAAAAAGAAAGAAATCCCTTTCCCCGTGCACGGTTCAATTCCCAAAGATTAAAAAAATATAAGGTTTTCATCCGAGGTGTCAAAAGTAAAAGTTAAAAAACACAGTTTGTCCAACACAAGTAACTTCTCTGGGTACCAGACCTGTGTACCTCTGGACTTGTCTTACCATCAGCTGACTCTGCACTGGCTGGATCAACTTAGTGGTGGGTTCTTGTTAGGTTTTTGATGTGTTTTTATCCCCCAGTAACAACACAGTTTGATAGACTTTGTTGGGGACTTGAAATAGTCCAAAAAGTAGAGGCTTTTCCAGCTGTTATTCACTAAGGTAATTTTAGACAACACTGACCACAGCACAAAACTAGACAACTATAGAGTAGAATGGGTGTGTCACACAGTTCTTGTTAGAGACAGAAAAGACCAGAAGTAAAGACTAAATACGCCTAGACAGACACACATATCTGGGTTATTACGCAGTGCGCAATTCTCCAGCGACAGACACTTCACCGATTAAAGTGCGTTTAATTATTTCCGCTGACTTTGTGGATACCCATCACAAGATAAATATATTCAGCATTCCTCTATAATGACGTTGGCAAAGTAATTTTAGTGTGGTAGGCTATACAGTGAAGCGCGCTGGTGATGCTCTGTGCCAGATGTTTTCCCCAAAGACGTTATAGGCCTACAGTCTGCGTGTTATGTTGTATCCGTATTGTTGTGTAGCCTATTCTCCGTATTGTTCTACTGTCATACTATCTCACTCGACATTATGTCCGTTGATGTGTTCGTCGAACTGCTTTGCCAAGTTTCCCATGGTGACAGCGCCAACAGTGGCCTACTAGCTACCGATTACACGCGTTACCGCTTGTCGTCACTAGTGAGAGAGGCGTGCCACGTCTCCTCTCCGCTTTCAAAACTGTCCAGCGCGGAACTCCTATTCCTGTCGCAGTTGAAAGTGGCAGCCAAACAGACGGGGTCTGTTCCTCTCTCTACCGCGGACCTCCACAGCCGGTGCATGTGTGTGTGCCGCTCAAAAAAATATCCGCAAGCCGGCGGCGGATCACCGCGCTGGGTCTCCCATCTCCAGAAAGGATGGATCATAAACGAGACGAACCGAACCTGTCTTACCGCAACGGGATAAGCCAAGTTCTGCTGTATGGAGAATTTACGACAAAGGCGAGCCGAAAGGTCAGGTACGCCTTGAGCCTGACAGACAGGGACCTGACCGTCCAAAAGATCACGTCGGCACCTGCCGGACGGAGCAAGGTGGTCTTTAACCTACGCGACTGTGTGGGAAGTCGGGCTGTGAAGGCAGATGACAACACCGATGCGGGAGCCTATTTCACTGCCTACTTCTACCCGTTTAAAAAGCGCTGGATGAGCTCCGGCGTGGCGCGGCAGCGGACAGAACAGTGCTTTCGGGTCGCCTCGAGCCTGGACCCTCACGTGAACCTGGAGGAGGCGCAGCGATGGGCGCGAGCAATTAGCGAGGGTTCTGCGCTTCAACGGCCACAGCGAAATGGTGAGTGCTCCACTTCTTTTATGGGCTGTAAGGATATAACTCCCATCCAAGGCTATATGCACCCTTTATGTAGGCTTGTGTAACATGCAAAGATTTCAAGTCAGAAACACTAACCGTTTCAGTTCACAAATGGCGCACTGTTTGTCATACCAGTTCAGACAATGTAATAATTTGCATTTGGAAACAGGTAACAATAGATTGGTTCAAGTGGGTCAGTAGCTCACATAAAGCAAGTAGGCCTATGTCTTCCCAGAAGACATCAACCCAAGTCTTGGCAGTAATTTTAACGCTCCCTAAGCCAAGTCTTCCAGAATGAAAATTAAACAGTGTTGCGCTCTTTAAAAAAAGACATTTGCGTCAAAGCATAGGAGCGCACATCATGTAAATGTTTATGTTGTAGGCCTAAGTGTAAATGTGCTTTTCTTCACTGTCTTGCGCTGAAAGCAAAGGAGAATTGTGTATAGCCTACAGTAACAACATGCAGGTTGGTTATAGCAGGATAGCAACATACCATTTACATACATATAGTTTGGTTTCAGTGTGGAGTACAAAATAACAGACGTCAGTCCCAAAAGTGGTTGTTTTGATTACCAGGGCTTAAAAGGGTGGAGCATTAAGACAGTGTTCTGTCTTTTTTACCCAACTGCAGCAAAGGATGACCGTTTAGCCAAAAAGAAATGCATAGGCCTAAAAATATAAATACTTGATGGCTCACATCACCAAAATGACCTTGGTGACCACAGTGATGTTCAGGATCAGAGTTGGGAGTGATATGGTAGGCGACAGGCCTAGGCTACGCTCAGATTCCACATGTGCCCACAAAGGAAGTGAAAAGAATCACTTTTCAGATCTTACTGCATTCCTCTTGATACAGTGTAATTATTGTAAAACACAGACGGAGAGGATCAAGGTGGCGTATAATGATGCAAGTAGAATTCTGTACAAGTAGCTAGCTATCAGGAAGGCAAACCCAGGTACTAGCATGCCTTCAGGTGATCCAATGTGCCTTAGAAACATCAGGAAAGGATAAAAACACTACTTGAGACACTCAGAGTCCTTACTAAAGATAAAAAGCCTGTACTAAACACAAGCTATACATGCATGTATAGGCAGTGTTCAATAAAGGCTTTTTAACTTTAAGAAGTTAAAATAGTGCTTTTATCTTTTCATGGCAGTTTGGACGACCACGTTTTTTTTTTATTAGAACCCTTTTTCACTAATTTGATAGAGGACCCAGTGAACGTCAGGAATGGAATTCTACTGCATTGTATTGATTCCACTCGAAGTGAAAAATGTCCCTTAGTCTTCTGCGAGACCTGCAAAAAAGTCAACCATTTTTAATGGGACACTGTGTGAGATTTTTAGGAGTTTATTGAATTCATGCTGCCCATTCTTTAATGTTACCTTTTTCATGAATACTTACCACCACCATCAAATTCTAAGTATTCATTATGACTGGAAAAATTGCACTTTTCATACATGAAAAGGGGGATCTTCTCCATGGTCTGCCATTTTGAATTTCCAGAAATAGCCATTTTTAGCTGCAAAAATGACTGTACTTGAACCATACTAGAAAATATTTGTTTATTACTTACTAAACTTTAATGTAAAGATCAAATTTGGCAATAGGCAGCCTAGTTTCAATGATCAGCATAGTTGCAGTACCTTTTTTGACCATTTCCTGCACAGTGTACCTTTACGTAAAACTACAAGTTTCAGCAAGTGCACAAGGTTTCCGGCCTACTTTCTCAAATGTGTGTGACATCAAGAATAAAAACCAATATGGTTTTCCAGAACAGGCTCTGGTCTTTGATTTGGGTCGGTCGGATATCCACCGCCACTTTTCCACCCACATTCCAACGTCGGCCTCAGTCATGAATTTTCATACCAGCAGGTCATGTGACCTTCAGCCTCCACTCTCGAGCATCTGGCTGTTTGAACGAACATAGGGTGTGCGTTCCAATATGCAACCTTGTTTCCTCCACTTGTGCTTGTGGCTTCGCCCCGCCACTTGGCCCCTCCTCCGTGGAGAAAACAATAAAGTTTCCCAGCTGTCAGCCTAGCCACAACAATGTTTGGGGGGGTTGTTTTTTCATTCACCATCCCAATTGCAAATGAGAAAAAGACTTTTTACAATTGAGTTTTTGCAAGATATTGAAATATAATGCTGTTGTCAGTCAGTGATGTCATCATGACATATTACTTCCTGGTACGAGGCCACAAGCACAAGTGGAGGGAGCAAGGTCGCATATTGGAACGAACATAGGATAACTTCTACTCTACAGCAGCCAGTGCTCAATAACGTAGGGTAACTTCTCCTACTCTACAGCCAGTGCTCAATAACGTAGTGTAACCTCTCCTACAGCAAGTGCTCAATCGAGTCAATCAATCAAGAAGCCAATGCTGGTGTATCCTGACCATGGGGATTATGGTTGTGTGTAATGTATCCAGATTGCTGAGGGCAGTAAACTAGCCTAGTCAGTGTGCTGCAGCAGTATATTTAGCCTGGGAGGGAGGAGATCTGAGGTTTGCACAGCAGCCATGTTGGATTCGACTTGACTCTTTGGGCCTTTCTCAAAACCTAGTGCAGTGCAATTCCAAGTGTATCAGCCTAATTAGTCACACCCAGTGATTGGATACTCTTTATTAGTCTCACCCAGTGATTGGATATTCCATAGAGTTCACCAAAGAGTATCCACTCACTGGGCGTGACTAATTAGGCTGATACACTTGGAAGTGTTCTGCAGTAGATTTTGAGAAGGGCCCTCTGTCATTTTTTAATACTAGGCTACGTTACTGCATCTTCATGTCAGGAACAGTTTCATATTTAGGCTTGCAGCACCATACGGGTGAACAGCTTTGGATGCAGCATTGGTGGTGGGTTACGAAAGCGAGAGGTTTGGAATGGCTTGTGTCGCTAATATGTTATGAAGGTAGAGGGTGTTTGTAGTCATGTGCTGTGTGTTTGTGTGCATGCGCAACAAACAGGCATGAAGAAAGAGTTGGGACACGCTGCAGCGCAATCTTTTATTTAGTTCAAACCAAGTTTTTTGTTTTTTGTTTTCTTTTTCTATTTAACCAGGGAAACAAATCCCATTGAGATAAGTGAGCCTTGCAGGTAGCAGAAGACATCACATTATGAAAGACAGGACGCAGGAAAAAAAAGAAACTGAAACTATTTAAATAAATGTAAATATACTGTAGAAGTAAATACATAAAGATTAGAAGTTAAAAACAACATCAACCAGATTTGAATGAGCATCTACAGTATAATATAAAGTCCGAGACTAAGCAGCCACTTACCTCATATCAGCTCGGCCCTGCTGTGAAACACCTCAGTGCTACTGTAGGCCTATCTACAGGGCCACTGAGTCCACAACTAACCTTATCAAACATTTGTCTATACAGCCCATTGTGTGTGTATACGTATACGTGTGTACATGTGTGTGTGTGTGTGTGTGTGTGTGTGTGTGTGTGTGTGTGTGTGTGTGTGTGTGTGTGTGTGTGTGTGTGTGTGTGTGTGCGCGCTGCATATAATATATATAACACGTCTATCAACCAGAGTGCACAGCTCAGCCAGAGGTGAATAAATAAATAAAGAGATGAGATGAGATGAGATCAGGTGTTTAAGGGAAGTCCCCTCTTTCTATTGGGGAGTATAATGTCGTGTCCAGACCAAGAGCAAACTACGCTGCCTGGTAGCGTGGGTAGCAGAAGTTTCACTCTGAATTATCTGTATTCGCTCCAGACGCTGCATTGACATGTTTGATTCAGCTACTCACATAACGGCTCTGGCTTAACAGCCTGAGACATTCGGAGATATGAACGTTCCGATTGGTTTTCGGCGAACAGCGTCAGAACGAATTCGCCTTGGTAGCGCAGGTCGCGTGCCCTCCATAGAGAAATAATGACTTCCGTTGCTTCGTTCGCTCCGTTCGCTCCTGGTCTGTACACGGCAGAATAATCTGACATTGTCCTGAGCAGGAGTCTGTCAGCCTCCACTAGATAGCAACTGCAGACAACTGAGCCAAGTACAACACTACTGTACAGCATGTGAACCGACATCAAACACATAGATAGTGAAACAGATGCAAAATATGATCATTTAATCTGCAGCCAACTGAGCCAAGCACAACACTAATGCACAGCATGTTGTGAACCGACATCCAGGCCCGCCGACAGGGGGTGGGGGTGTTGGGGGTATGTTGTCCCGGGCCCAGGGAGATAGGGGCCCCAGAATTGGGTCCCCATTGCATTGTACGTATGCTTTGGGTAGGGGGCCCTTTAAAATGACTTTGTCCTGGGCCCAGCGAAAACTGTCAGTGGCCCTTCTGACATCAAACACATAGTGGTGCAGAAACAGGATGCAAAATATGATCTATTTAATCTGCGCAATGCTGAGAAGCATGCAGGGCTCTCTAAATGAACACGAGCCAACCAACCAAAATGCTGCATGGCGACATTTCAGTTTGGCAGGCTGGTAGAAGAACCTACTAGTGAGTATGTTTGGCTAGACCAATTCTGGTTAACGGAGTACGTTAAAATAGCCTTGACAATCGCGGTTCAGCACACAATTGTATTTGATTAAACCAAATAATGCAAATTACTTGATTTTCCTCATGTAAAATGCTAAATTAGGATAAATTATCTGTCATAACAGCACACAATGATCAGAGGTGAATTCCACTTTAAGTTAACATCTAGTACTATCCATTCATTGTGCCTGGTCATGAAAAAAAAGTGAATGTAGAGCCCTGTTCAGAAGAGTGCTGTGCTCTGGCCCTGCCGTGGTCTGGGTTACCCGTAGCCTGGGTTACTGTGCTGGGTTACTGTGCTGGGTAACTGTGCTCAGTGTTGGCAGATGTGTCTGATCAAATCCTGCCCAAAAGGTTCTCAAAAACCACCAAAATGCGCTAAATTCTGCCCAATTTCAACAAATTGCATTGACTTCTATGGGCCCAAAACGGCCGGAAAAAAACGCACACGGACATCCCAAGTAGCCCAATTGGGTGGGTAACTGCCCAATCTGGCAACACTGCTGGCGACCCAGCTTCGATTCTGGTCCGGGTCATTTCCGGCCAATCCTTCCCTGTCTCGCTCTCCCCGCTCATTTCCGGTCTCTCCTCCGCTATCCTGTCAGAAATAAATGCAAAAAAGTCCGTGGCTGATATGGTAGGGCACACGTTTACCACTCGGCCGACCTGGGTTCGATTCCCTGTCCGGGTCCTTTACCAGACCTTCCCCATCTCTCTCTCCCAGCTCACTTCCTGTCTCTTCTCCACTATCCTGTCTCACAAAAGCCAATTAAGGCCGAAAAGCCCCAAAAAAAGCCTAAAAAAAAAAAAAAGAAAGAAAGGCAAAAAGCCCTAAAATTATTTTTAAAAAGAAGAGTGCTCTCCTCGTAAACTGCATTACACAACGTGCACTGTAACAATATAGCAGCTAGTCTATCTGCTTTTATCTTCTGCTGCGATCCTACAAGGTGCGGAAAACAACAAGAGTCATGCTGAAAGTTCAGCGAAGGTAGACGGCAGATTGAGGTCACAAAAGGCCTCGTATCACCAATCAGAAACGACCTTTGGACGTACGGAAAGTAAATGACACCTACAGTACAACAACAGCATATATGCAGGCTGGGCGGTTCTCTGACAGGGTTGCCAGATGGGGTTGATGATTTCCAGCCCAAAAAAATGTTCAAAACCCGCCTGGAAGCACTAAATCCCGCCCAAGTCTATTGATTTTAATGGCCAAAAAGTGGGCGGGTTTTACTCCAAAAAATATTTTTTTACCCGCACACAGCCATCTTAAGCAGCCTAATTATGCGGGAAACCGCCCAATCTGGCAACACTGCTCTCTGCCCACCTTGTAACGACGACTCAGATGTTCTCCACTATGAGTCATAATTTGATAGGACATGTGACATAACTACCTCGTTCTCATTCAGTTACGTCAGTACTGTAGGCAGCAGCCACATTGATTGGATTTGTATAGCTCAAGTCACGGCGCCTGTTATAAATGTGCTGTTACCGGAAGGGCAATGTCCAAGTTGTAATGCAATGATGAAAGACTGAGCAATATCGTGGTAATGTAGCACTATACGGTAGTGACGTGTTTTCAACTACAGTGTTAGTAAAGTGCTGCTCCATCTTCCCACATTTCTAAGAATTTATGAAAATGTAGGTCTCTTAGTTTACTCGGAAATGTGGGAATATGGAGTTAACATAGGGCAGCCTATATTTTACCATAACCAATTGCCAATTGGAGCCAATTTCTCTGCACTTTATCCCATTTGGACTAGTGAATCACATTGAAGTACACACACTAGTGTAGTCCGTAGCAGTGGACTGCCTGCAGAACGGCGCCCGGGGAGCAGTGTGGGGCTTAGGTGCCTTGCTCAAGGGCACTTCAGCCGTGGTCTGGTCGTGCATTGAACCGGGAACCCTTGGGTTGCCAACCCAGTGCTCTCAACACTGAGCCACGGCTGCCCCCGTTTCTTTAAATTTAAATTTCTTTAAAATGTGGGAACATGGAGCAGCAGGAATAAGCTGTGGGACCAATGGGCTGTGGGACCAATGGGCTGTGGGACCAATGGGCTGTGGGACCAATGGGCTGTGGGACCAATGGGCTGTGGGACCAATGGGCTGTGGGACCAATGGGCTGTGGGAACATAGAGCTGACCCCAGTAAAGTGTTCCACTCCTGGTGGGACGGTGTGTATGATGAGCCTGTAGAGCAGGGCTATTCAATTAAATGTCAACGAGGGCCAGTTTTTCAAATTCCTCCCAGTAAAGGGGCCGAACTATACGTATGTACTGTAGTCACCGACTGTCAATGAAATAAATACGGGAGACTTCATTGAAGTGGGGGTCTGGGGGTCCTCCCCCCCAGAAAGTTTTGCATTTTTAAGATGTAATTTCCTGCATTTTAACGCCCTGTGTCCCGTTTCAGCTCTATACAGAACCCATACTTTTATCTCTAAATTCCAAAAAACGATTCTGTATTTCAAGGGGCTTGTGGGGGGCCAGAACCTTGCTGTCCAAGGGCCCCAGGGCCACCATTTGAATAGCCCTGCTGTAGAGGTTAGCCTGTCCGCAGACTATTCATTCTCATCAGACCAGCTTCCGTAACTCTTGACACACCTTCTCACCATTCTGCCCCTCATTTTAGAAACAGGCTGTCATGGCCCTACCATGGCGCTAACGGTAGGGCACTCGTCTGCCATGCGGCTGACCCGGGTTTGACTCCGGACCGGGTCCTTTGCCGACCTTTCCCCGTCTCTCCCCCCCACTCGCTTCCTGTTACTGCTTTCACTGTTTTATAGAAATAAAGGCAAACAAAGAAACACACAGGCATGATCAGCTACACGGATGCATTGACTTTCACTAGCTTAGCGACATGCTCCCTCTTTTAACTTGTCTTAAAGCAAGACAACGGCTTACATGAAAACTAAGACACTTTATCACCTTTATAAACCCCAGCCAACGATTTTAACTGTATTAAGGCCCAAAATAGTGGCATACCCCTTTAAGTGGTATGTGATGCGTAAGACTCTCCTCTTTCGTGACTATCTACTAGACTAGACTAATGTCTGAGCTGCCTTAACCCCAGGCCAGACTCTTGACATGATGTGTGTGTGTGTGTGTGTGTGTGTGTGTGTGTGTGTGTGTGTGTGTGTGTGTGTGTGTGTGTGTGTACTCTACTTTACAAAAAAACACTAACCCTTCTTCACATCTGCACTTGTTGTTCTGTATATTTCCTGTGCACTCGTATCTGCTTGTGATGTTGGCTATGATTATGCCCTTGTTTGAAAATCTCTTTGGTTATAAAGCGGCTGCCAAATGCAATGCAATGTAATGTAATGTGGTGCAATGCTGTTGGGAAGGTACTTGTTATCACACAACACATGGCGCCTACTCCATTATTTCTATGGTGTTGTTCTCACTACACGGGGAAAGGGAAATGAGAGCAGGTTGTCGTTGCTAATGTCCTCGTATTATTAATGAGTTGAGACTGAAGCATGACTCCATAGTTATACTGCATATATACTGGGGCAGTCATGGGTAAGTGGTTAGGGCGTCAAACTTGTAGCCCAAAGGTTGAAGGTTCAACTCCCGACCCGACAGGTTGGTGTGGGGAGTAATTAACCAGTGCTCTTCCCCAATCCTCCTCCATGACTGAGGTACCCTGAGCATGGTACCATCCCGCCCCATTGAGGGCTGCCCCCTTGCACGGGTGATGCATAAATGCAATTTCGTTGTGTGCAGTCTTCACTTGTGCACTGTGGAGTGCTGTGTCACAATGGCAATGGGAGTTGGAGTTTCCCAATGGGGCTTTCACTTCTTTCACTGTATGCACGCCAGCCGACCCACAGCTATGTTGAGTTATTATAGCAACAAGGCTATTAAGGGGAATGTGTTTTAATACTCCACTTTACCACCCACTCACTCCTCACCCACCCTATCCTGCCTCCTCCTCCCTGCTGCCAGGCCAGTTATATTTATGTGGCCCACACCAGGAAATCAATGGAAGGATTCGATTCTGACCCCCTGTAGTTGTGGTGGTACACTACAGCAGCCAGAATGTGTATGAATGCAATGTTTTTGTTGTTTGTTGTTGTTGTTTTTTAGAAGGGACACGCATGCATGCGCACACACGCACGCACGCACACACACACACACACACACACACACACACACACACACACACACACACACACACACACACACACACACACAGGTGGTAAGGCAACCAGAAAGTATGAAACTGAATGTCATGGGAAATGTTGTTGTTGTTGTTTGCAATAGAGTTTTTTAGCCATGTGCAGGGACACCACCATTTGAGTCAGTTGGTTAAAGACCGGTTTGCTTGACATTTTGGGGGACCTCACATTTGAATATTTTGTTTCCTTCTTGTTTTTTCTTTTTTATTATTGTCCTTTTTTGTTGTTAATCCCAATTTTTCTGTTTACTGTATTGTTTTATTAAAAAACAAAGGAATAAGAAGGGATATTGAAGAGAACGAAAAAAAGAGAAAGAAAGGGGGGAAAAAACCCCACAAATTAAATCCCCCATAAGGGCGAGTGGTGGTTGGGTTTAGGAAAAAAAAAGAGACCGGTTTGTTTTTTAGATTTGCATGAAACCAGTGTTGCCAGATGTGTCTGATTAAATCCTGCCCAAAAGGTTCTCAAAAACGGCTAAAATGCACTAAATTCTGCCCAATTTCAACACATTGCATTGATTTCTATGGGTATAAAACTGCAGAACAAACAGCCAAATGGCCAATTTTTCCCATTTTTACCCACAGGCGGCCATCCCAAGCTTCCCCAATTGGGCAGGTAACAGCCCAATCTGGCAACACTGCATGAAACGTACGTCTGGTGGTGACCTTGAGTTACACCGGAACAGCATTACTGTCGGCTGCCATGATATCTCTCTGCACCTATAGACGTGTACACACAGACGGAGACGCACTTACTCAAGTGTGCGTGCGCACGCACACACACACACACACACACACA
Organism: Engraulis encrasicolus; assembly: GCF_034702125.1. Lineage (NCBI taxonomy): Eukaryota > Metazoa > Chordata > Actinopteri > Clupeiformes > Engraulidae > Engraulis > Engraulis encrasicolus. The sequence goes on along the minus strand of NC_085857.1, from coordinate 8,740,748 downwards.
CACACACACACACACACACACACACACACACACACACACACACACACACACACACACACACACACACACACACACAATGATCTTATCTGAGCAGAGGCTGGTGGGTAGACGCCGTTTAGTGATATGAGTGTGTGTTTTTGGTCTGACTATACGTCGTCAGGTCAGAGATGTGGAAGACCCTCAGCCAGGAAACAGCTCAATCCTCCTTCAGTGGTGAGAGAGAGGTTATTTGCCATATGAGCAGGGTTGCCAGATGAGGCTGATGGTTTCCAGGCCAAAAAATGCTCAGAACCCGCCTAAAAGCACAAAATCCCCCAATTCTATTGATTTCTATGGCAAAAATTGGGTGGGTTTTTCTGCTAAATGCCCTTTTTACCCGCATACGGTCCTTCAGTGGTGAGAGAGGTTATTTGCCATATGAGTAGACAGGACCGGTTCTACTCAATTTGGTGTCCTAGGCGAGCACTACCTTTTCCCTTTTGCTTTTTTGTGCATTTACAAATTGGTATCTGTAAGCATAGCATAGCATAACATCCGATCTAGTACCTATAAATATACTGAGTGACCATGAACATTCGTTGTTAATTTTAAGTTTAATTTCTTATAGAGATTCTAATTTTGTGGGAGTTTTATATATTCCTGGCGCCCCAAGACATTTGGTGCCCTAGGCGACTGCCTTGTCAGCCTATGGCTAGCGCCGGCCCTGTGAGTAGATATCAAACAGTGGAGACAGACTATAAGTCAGGTCAGAGATGTGGAAGAGCCTCAGCCAGGAAACAGCTCAATCCTTCAGTGGTGAGAGAGAGGTTATTTGCCATATGCAGGGTTGCCAGATGAGGCCCAAAAAATGCTCAAAACCCGCCTGGAAGCACAAAATCCCGCCCAATTCTATTGATTTCTATGACAAAAATTGGGCGGGTTTTTCTGCTAAATGGCATTTTACCCGCCATCCTAAACAGCCCAATTGGGTGGGAAACAGCCCAATCTGGCAACACTGCATATGAGTGCAGACAGACTGCACTCACTGGTCTGGTGAGAGAGAGAGAGA